>NC_065570.1:12004941-12310631 GCF_937616625.2 Mercurialis annua
TCTAATAATATATGAATAATATTAAAGCTAATTGAATTATTTGTTGTGTTGTTCACGTCTACTTTCTCTATTTATAGGCTTAAATATTCCTATTTCTATTAAGTAAGTGTTTTAATAAGGAAAACAAATTTTTTACAAAATAATTTTATATATAAATTCTCTTAAAATATATAAATATTCCTAAATAAAATATATATCATATATTTTTATGTTTAGATTTTATTGTGTGTATATTATAAAATTCATATTATTTTTACAGATTATAAAATATATTTTATTAATTATTAATTATTAAAAAATATATGAATATATATTATATAAAACGGTTAACCGGCAACCACGGTTTTTAAACATTCAAAACCTAAACCTAAACCATTAACAATAAAAACTAAAAATCAAAACCTAAACCTAAACCGTTGGACCGGTTAACCATATTTTTCGGTTCGATTTTCCGGTTTTGGTACCGGTTTATTTGCCCACCCCTACATATGTATGTGTTTCCATGGAAATATTTCCATACTCGAATTATTAAATTTATAGATTAATATTTAAATGAAGAAAGGATCAATGAGTCCTCAGAATTTGTGACACCGAATGATCATAGGGGTGTCAAATAGGTTGGTGGGTCGTGTTCGTGTCGTGTCGACCCACTATTGACATGATTAGGGTCAACACGACCCATTTAACTAATCGTATCAAAATCTTTAACCCTAACACAACACGAATTTTAAACGAGTGACACGACACAACACAATTAACATGTTAAAATAAGCGAATAACACGATTAACACAATTACACGACTAACATTACACGATTAACACGACCCACTTAACATTTAAAAATATTTAAATTATATAAATGTAATTTTAGCCTCAAATTTATCATTTAATACGATCTAATTATAAATTTTTAATACAATTAATTTTATTTATATATTAATAGAATTATATTTAATTAATTTAATAATTTAATTTTTTTATTTTAAATTTTATGAAATTAAAACTATTTATTTCAATATTATTATAAATAATATAATTTATAAACGGGTTAGGTGGGTTAGATGGGTTGACGAGTCAACCCATGTCACGGCCCATTTATTCCGTATTATAAACGGGATAACACGTTTCCGACACGAATCTACTAAAACTCAACCCGAATTTGTCAAATTTACGTTTAGACAAATTTTATTATCGTGTCATAATTTTTTTTAATAGTCGGTTTAATTTTTCTTACAGACACTCTTTTTTCGTGATTATCCAAAAATAATAAAAAAGACCATCCAAAAGTTGGAGATTTGATAAACAAATTTTTGAACAATTACTTCATACAACAAAAACAAATTGAGCCTCTCACTTGTAACAAAACATTTTCTCGGCTTAACTATAAATTTGTCTTCGTTAAAAACAACAGAAATATATCATAATTACGTGTCTGTGGACTGTGGTAGTGGTTCCACTTGACAAGTGTACAAAGCAAACAAATTGACCACGCTGGCATATGTCACAACCACATTAGTCTCAATTTTTATTTTTGTAAAAGTATTAATCAACTCTTATTAGTTGTTAGTTATGGAAACGGAAGTTGAGCTCACAATCTTTCAATCAGTGTTTTAAAAACCGGATCGGACAGGTAGGTCAGACCGGTTGAACTGCGAACAGGTCGGTGGTCCGGTCTGAAAACGCAAAAAACCAGACTTTTTAGTTGGACCGGATTGAACCGGTTAAATATTGAACCGGTATGAATCAGTAAAAAATCGGATGTTGAACCGGATTGAACCGGTAAAAAACCGGTGAACCAGAATTTTTTTCAATTTTTATTAAATTTATTAAACTGGTTAAACCAATCATTAAACCGATTAAACTGGTTGAATCGAAAACCGGTAGCCTCACCGATATGGTCACCGGTGCGGTTTTTAATGCCTTAACCATCTAAAATAAACTCTATCAGTCTCAGTAATCAAAGCAAATTAGTCTACGTCTCCCACATATATAATAGTTCACATTTTCATTCTTCATACTAACAATTAATTATATAATCTCATTTTTAATTCTGTGAATAATTTAATAGATCCATTCTCATTTTTAGTATTAGTCAACTGAACTAAAAAATATAATTTTAAATTCGTTGTTAATCTTTCTTTTTATATAAATATAAATAAAAATTATCACTCTATAAATTTTATTAGTTTAACAAATTTAATTTTTTCAATTTTTTTAATTTATTCCATTTTGAACTTTTACTTTATTTAATTTTTAAAACTAAAAAATTCAAAATTCAATAAATTCAAAAAGTTCAAAAATTGATAAATGTTAAAAGTTAAATTGCAACTGTTAGCTGATTAAATTTTATAATGATATTAGTTTTATTTAGATACATTAAAAATATAAGTTTAAAGATATTAATTTTTTTTAATTTAGCTATTTTTTTAATTTTAATATTTAAAATGGATATAAAGAGTAATCTATTGTCCAGAAATAAAAATAAAAAATTATAATATTATTTTATTTTTTATCACGGGAGAGAAAAGTGTGAATTATAAAAAGTACTAATTTTCTGAAATACATATTTCGGTAACTTATTTAAACTTTTACCTGTCAAGTTTTAACTTTTCTTTTCTCACTTTTTTTATTTACGAAAAATACTTTTTTTTTCTAATTTCACAAATACCTTTTTCGGTTTCCAATTTCGGTTTTCGATTTTTTCGGTTCGGTCGATCGAACCGACCGATTGCACAGCCCTATTTTTCAGTTTTTAATAATTTAATCTTGTTTTAGATTTTTTTAGAATTTTTTTTAATTTTTTTTATAGTGTATATATAGTGTGTTTATGGTGTTTTTATAGTGTAAGAGTAGTGTATATATAGTATATATATCGTGTATTTATAGTGTATTTATGACATTTTGTAGTATTTTTTTGGTCAATACCATAAACACACTGCAAATACACCATAAACACTGTAAATGCACCATAGATATACTAAAAAACGGCAGAAGTACATCGAAAAAACATAGATATCTTGAAAACACCAGAAATACACTATAAATACACAAAAAATACACTAAAATATAAATATATTATAAAATTACTAAAAATGCACCATAAATCAATTATTTTTTACAAAATCAGTAGCAATAAACAAATCTATAAATAAGAGAAAGACAAAATAAATAATTATATTAATAATAGAACAATTTTATAAACAAAAAGTTATACATCTACAATAATTTATTTAAAAAATGTTTAAATCATTACAAAAAACCTAAAAAATACACAAGTCTAAAAACGAGTCGAGAAATCCATAACGCTAACGGAAGAAACGAACAGACTAGCGCGAACGGAAAATATGAACGGAAAAACGAACAAAAACAACGAGAAATTCATTGGAAGTAGACGAACGGAAACGCGAACGGAAAATACGAACGAAAAAGTAACCGGAGAAGACAAATTGAAAATCAAATAAAAAAAAAGAAAAAAAAAAAAGAAAAAATGAGAAAACTTTGATAGAGAAGAGAGAAAAGAGATTGGTTAAGCAAAATTTTAACCTAAAATAAAATAAGACTTTTATATATAGTGAGTACTTTTATAAGTAAATTAGAAAAATAGGTAGCGTAAAAAATAAAGAATAAATGGGTTAAAATACTGTAAATACTTTGTCAAAAACAAATATTTAAAAAATAATTTATAAAAATATATATAGAGATTACAGTAATTTGTTTCAATTGTGACAATAATTTATGCGGCGTTGGCGGGCTTGACTTCAGCTTTTGGCTTGGTCAACGACTCATCTTATTTAATTTTATTTTTTTTAGAAATCGACTCATCTTATTTTGGATGAATTTGGCCGAAGATACAAAAAAATCCTCGTAGTTTTTCAAAAAGTACAAGACAGTCCTGTTATTTTTTTAGGTACAAATCGACCCTTTAATTTATTTTTTTGAACAAAGAACCCTTCCGTCCAAAATCTCTGTTAACCGCTGACGTGGCACATAAAGAAAAAATTCAAAAACATCCTTAATGTTTAAAACATTTACCAATTTTATACTTATAATTTTTTTTAGCACATTCCACCATCTTCCTCATTTAAATATCAATAATTAAATAATATTTAAAATTAAAACATTTATTAAAATAAATCGAAACACAATTAAACGAATTGAAACCTAATTAAATATTTCGAAACCCGATTAAATCAATCGAAACACAATAAAACTAATCAAAATACATCGAAACCCAATCAAAATTTATTTTTTTTTATTTTTTTTTAATCTCATCCGGAGGAGAAATCTCCGGTCGCCGGCAGGAGAAATCTCCTCCGGCGGCTGTTCTTGAAGAACAGACCAGCAGGTCTGCTCTTCAAGAACAGATCTGGTATGTTCTTCATGAACAGCTTCGAAGGTCTGTTCTTCATGAGCAGACCTTCGAAGGTCTGTTCATGAAGAACAGACCAGCAGGTCTGTTCCTTAAGAACAGACCTGCAGACCAGGTCTGTTCTTGAGGAACAGACCTGCTGGTCTGTTCCTCAAGAACAGATTACCAGAGGAGAAGTCTCCGGTCGGCGACCGGAGATTTCTCCTCCGGGTGTTCTTTAAAAAAAAAATTAAAAAAATATAATTAAATTTCAATTGGGTTTTGATGTATTTAATTAGATTTTAATTTGTTTAATTGGGTTTCGATATGTTTAATTATTGTAAACACATAGAATTCAATTTTTTTAATTGTGTTTTAAAGTGTTTAATTAGGTTTCAATTGATTTAATTGAGTTTTAATTATGTTAATTTGGTTTTAATTTATAATTTTATTTAGTTATTGATATTTAAATGAAGAAGAGGGCGGAAATAGTAAAAAAAATTCAAAAATATAAAATCGGTAAGTATTTTAAACATTAAGGATGTTTTTAAACTTTTTTCCAATATGCCACGTCATCAGTTAATTGAGATTTTGGACGGAAGGGTTTTTTTGTTCAATTTTAAAAGTTTAAGGGTCGTTTTGTACCCAAAAAAATTAAAAGGGCTGTTTTGTACTTTTTGAAAAATTACGAGGGTTTTTTTTACATCCGGCCAATTATCTTCTATTACAAAGAAGAAGACAATTATTTATAAGCCACACATTAACTTGATTATTATGGTGTTTTCATTAATTTCATTATTGTTGGAAATACATTATTTGATATTTTTTTCCTTTTTGTTTATTAATAAAAAGTTATTCTTTTTAAAAAGACTTAAAATAATAATTATATAATTTTATTTTCTTAAAATCGTATAGTTTTTTATGTTTATAAATTATCATTGTTGCATATAAATGTACTATTTATAATTTTTTTGTATATTCTATCTTTTCTTATAGCAATTTAATTTAATATTTAGGTAATTTTTAACTAAGAAATATTATTCATAAAAAAAAAAACAACTAAGAAATATTTTCTCAGAAATTGATTAAGCTTTATCTATTCTCAGCAAATATTTTCTTAGCAAATAGCTGTTTATAAATATTTAGATAATCGTATACAATCTTAAAGAAATAAAATATTAAGAAACAAAAACTTTTGCATCACATAAATTTCAAGAATGATGATGGATGATGAATAAATTTGACCCTTGGATCAATTTCAAAAGAATTTCTTGGTATCAATCGATACTTCCATGATTCCATCCATCAAACTGTCCAAAGTCCAACGCAGATTTCAATAGAAAGTAAGATGTGTGCTATTAGAGAAATTCTACTCTAAAACTTCGATCTCAAATGAATATGGTGATTTTTTTTTTTGATATCTCTATATAAAATGCTGTCGAAGTGTTCCGACTATAAAACAACACTTTTAAACCGTTTATATCTAGATCAATTCTCACTCCATCAAGATATATTTCTTACAGAAGATAAAACTTTAGCCTTTTAAGTTATAAATAACTGCATACGTTTTAAACCTGCGATTTCACTTAAACCAGAAAAATAGATTAGCAACTCATATATGCCGTAAGCAAATATTTTTATACTATTATAGACACTATCAATAGAAATTAATCATTATTTTTTTCAACTGTTTCTGAAATGGGTGGTCACGTGTGAAAACAAGATTTGGGTCAATGAGGTTAACGAATGAAATAATGAACTCCAAAATGCTCAAATTATTGCTTAAAAGCTTGCAGACAGTGACTGTCAATAACCTTTTATTGTAGCTTGTTTCAAGACTCCTTAATTACTGTCCAACTCTCAAATGTTTTATCTGTTCATTTCTTACATATCTGATCATTAATGACAAGCCATAGCATCAGGTAATAAATTCTAGTACTATTTTTGGTATCAATTTTCTTGAAATATAATCTGCAAGTTAAGTACTAATTCTAAGATCTATAACCCTTTAGTTTCTATATTCAGTTTCTTTAATCTTTATGGTTGATCATGAATATGATGAATTATGTATATTTTAATGGAGAGATATGCAAGTAGACAATAATTTTAATAATTGGTTCTGGTGCAGAATATTTCCAAGAAACCAACCATTTACTTGTCATATCCATTAATATAATAATTTATGATACAATCTTGATGATCTTGGCATCTGATGATCAAATCTTGAATTATTGATAGGTAATAAAAGAAAAGTGTGGTGTTATTTGATGGATCGTCCGGCGGGGGAACAGAGCTTCCTGCAGAGGAAGATGACAAAGCAATTGACAGGGAAGAGGGATGACTCCCCTTTTCATGCTGCGGCGAGGGCGGGGAATTTGGAAATGGTATTGGAGCTTTTGTCTGAAATTGAGGAAAAAGAGTTGAAGGAGTTGTTGTCTAAACAGAATCAATCAGGAGAAACTGCTCTTTATGTGGCTGCGGAATGCGGCCATGTCGAATTAGTGAAGGAGATGATTAAATATTGTGATACGAGTATGGCTGCTGTTAAAGCTCGAAATGGTTATGATGCTTTTCATATTGCTGCCAAGCAAGGTGATTTGGGTAAGCGCCTTACCTTGATTTGCATTTTTGTTTGGTATGTTTTAGATGATTACGAGTTGAAGATCTCGAAATTGTTATTATGGTATTAGAATTTGAGTTGCTATCGATGTTTTTGACATGGTATCAAGCGAATCAAACATGAATTCATTTTGGTTGGAAGCTGGTGTTTTGGCTGGTTTGAATGTTCTGAGCTATGTTGAACAAAAACTTTCCGTGTCCTGCATTTTGCTGTTTCATTTCCGTTATACTAACAACTTATTCATTTAAAAAGTATCATTTTGATGTTTACCATTTTCAGTGTTTTCCGTTTCAGCGATTCTATATACATGCTACATATAGGTCCTAAAATTAGAGATGTTCTGGTTTAGATAATGTTTTAAGTCCGTCTTGTGCAGAAACCTTGACAGTTCTGATGGAGGCGAATCCAGAACTTGCGATGACTTTTGATGCATCAAATACGACGCCTCTGCATTCCGCTGCATCCCAAGGTCATATTGAAGTGGTGAAATTCCTCCTGGAGAGAGATAGCAGTAGCCTTGTCACCATAGCGAAAAGCAACTTTAAAACTGCTTTGCATTCAGCTGCAAGAAATGGGCATTTGGAGATTCTGAAAGCCCTTTTGAGCAAGGACCCTGGAATCTCTACAAAGATAGATAGGAAAGGCCAAACAGCTCTACATATGGCTGTTAAAGGACAGAATGTTCAGGTTGTAGATGAGCTCATTTTGTCCGAAACTTGTCTCATAAACATGGTTGATTCTAAAGGCAACAATCCGTTGCATATTGCAGCCCGTAAGGGCAGGGCTGAGGTAATCAATCTTTTCTATTCCATACATACATAAATAAATTTATCCTTTTTTGCTTTAATAGGGAATTATAGAATTTTCTCGAGTGGTACAACCTTTTAGATCTATCGTCTTTGGGCTCAAATTCTGAACCAATTGAGTCTCTCAGCATCTTCTTCTCCGTTATGTTTCATCTTAGGCCTTTAGTTTGATTTAAAAAGTTTTCCTGATAAATCAATAGATAAGTTATAAACTATAATGCATGGAAACTTCTCAAGTCATATGTTTTGGCATTTTATTTCCGGAAATGGAAATGCTTTTGATACTCTATAGTCTATACTTGTAAATGATCATTCGTTATTTTCCGTTTCAGTCTTTTCATTTTCGTGCTATATATGTAGGTTATAAAAGGGACCGTGCATTGTATGTGAAGGTTGCCAATAAGCATTCTACCAGCTCTTCTGTAGTTGAAAGTGTTTAACAGTAGAATTGATGCTATTGTTGCAGATTGTAAAGAAGTTGCTTGAAAACAAGGGACTTGATAAAATAGCTATTAATAGATCCGGAGAGACAGCCTTTGACACTGCTCAGAAATCAGGCCATTCGGCAGTAATTTCCATATTGGAAGAGCATGGTGTCCAGTCTGCGAAATCCATGAAGCCGAGTACAACAAGCAGAGCCCGCGAGCTAAAGCAAACTGTGAGTGACATAAAACACGAAGTTTATGACCAGCTTAAGACTACGCGCAAAACGGGAAAACACGTTCAAGGTATAGCAAAACGACTAAACAAAATGCATACAGAAGGTCTCAACAATGCAATCACCTCAACCACTGTTGTCGCTGTTCTGATTGCAACGGTTGCATTTGCCGCAATTTATCAAGTCCCGGGTCAATTCGCTGATGATCCAAAGCATCTTGCTCCAGGACAATCTGCTGGAGAAGCAAATGTTGCTTCACGACCCGAGTTCATGATTTTCATCATATTTGATTCAATTGCTCTCTTCATATCACTTGCTGTTGTGGTAGTTCAAACTTCTGTTGTAGTTATCGAGAGAGAGGCGAAGAAGCAACTCATGTCGGTGATTAACAAGTTAATGTGGTTGGCCTGTGTACTGATATCAGTCGCATTCCTTGCGCTCGCATATGTTGTCGTGGGAGATAACGGAAGGTGGTTGGCTCTTTGCGTAACTGCTATAGGAACCGTGATCATGGCAGCTACCATTGGAACAATGTGTTATTGGGTAATCATTCAGAAAATCGAGTCTTCTAAACTGCGGAGCATTAGGAGATCATCGATAAGTAGATCGCTATCCGGGTCAAAGTCAATTATGGAAGAATCAGAGGTTTTGGAGAGTGACTATAAGAAACTTTATGCAATATGATACTATATTTTCTTGATGCATAGAAATAGTTTCTAGTTTTATTGTATATAATATAGATATTTTTGCTTATACTGAAGCAGGTCATATTGCAGTTTTAGATAATCTGCTAGAAGCAGAGGATCATAACATTTAATTTTTGAAGTTGATAGTAATTAGAAAGTAGTTATAGTGAATAATGTAATTATATTTTTGTAACAATCAGAATATTCGAGGAAATACAGTTATGGGAATTATTGTTGCTACACTCACTGCTTTGTTTAAACTTTGGGTGTTGATGCATGCAACTCCTCTGTAGAACAAGCTTCTGTAAAATATTTGACAAGGAAAATCACCATCTAGATAATATTTGGATCATCAACGTATGAAAAATTTCTTAATTGTTGGTTAATGGTAGACCTGTTTAGTTGAACAGTCTTGACCTTTAACGCACCCCCTGAACTTGTGAGATAGGGTTATTTAACCCAATTTTTACTTATTTGAGCAGTTAACCCCAAAACTCTTCATTTTTGAATCAAATAATCCCATAATTGTATTTTAAAAACACGTACAATACAAATAGGAGGTGAGGGATGCGAAATAGAAATAAAAAAGTTTCCTAATTGTTTTGAGAAAATTATACTAATTTTATTTTTTGCAATAAAAATGTTAATTATGGGGTTATTTGACCCAAAATGAAGAGTTTTGGGGTTAGTTGCCCAAACAAGTAAAAAATGGGTTAAATGACCATGTGTCACAAGTTCAGGGGGCGCATTGACCCTTTGTTCAAATAGTTATAGTTTTCTTCGGACTCAGATTTCAGATCGGGATTGAGACTAAACTCACTATTCAAACCCGGTCCAAGACAGACAGGTCTGCACGGGCCGGATAGTTATCCAATCTCATAAAAAAATGGGATAATTAGGAGAATACTTAAAAAAATTAGCATTTTTTAAATCCGATTCTCCATCTTTATTTCTTTACCTCAGCGTGTTTCAAATTTATTCTTTTACTCTTTTCTTTTGTTTTTGTACTCCATATTTATTTTACATGTTTTAGTAACAGCAACTGCTTTTTCTTCTTCTTCATTATTTCAGCTTATTCTAAAAAGAAATTAACAATTCAACAAATCAATTCTAAATCTTTAACTCATAACATTTAAAAACATTGATTTGTGCGATTCAATTATTACTTCTTAAAATTTTAATGCTAGTTTCCGACCGCTCGAATTTTTAATTTGTAATTACATCGCTTTAAACTTTCCTTCGAGTTCAGAACTAACGATCATAAAAAGAGATAAGGGACTGAAGCATCCAATGATTATTTCCAGAGAAATCTGTCCATGTCTAAAATCGATCTCTCATCGGGGGGGGGGGGGGGGGGGGGGGGGGTTTCTTCCACATTGAGTAGAGTAGATCGTCAATGGACATGTCTCAAATGAAAGAGATCTCCGGCTGCTCTGCTTCTTCCATGATGATGTCTTGGAATATTTCAAATCTTGGGACCTCAACGTCCATGATCATGACTGGCTATGCTTGCCCCTGGTACTGGTTTGTACTGGCCTCTTCAGCCATAAGTAGTCAGCCAAAGTGTTCCTGGGAATCGTTCTGATTCTGTCTCTTCATCAAAACCCAAGTCTACCTTGGTAGTATGACCCTTGAAATCCGGTAACTCTGACAAGTCTTGAAGCGATTTCTCAATCCCCATTCCTGGTAGGTGTTTGACATTCTTCATCATGAGGACTCCCTTCGAATCCATGAAGGTCTTCTCTTCAGCACGAATTGCTGAGATCCAGAATCCTAGTATAGGAATGATCTCATTTTCTCCAAATTCAATGCTTGACTCTCCCTCGAATGTGGCTATTCCGCCTTTGTATGGAATTTGATCTTATGGTAAAGTGTAGATGGAACTCCTCCCAACTCATGGAAACATGGCTTTCCAAGTGGCAATAAGAAAATAACCAGTATGTCTAATACAATGAGCTCCACCCATGCCTTGATGGGTCCTATTTTCAATAGGGCTCTGAAAGTTTGTTCCATCCCTCTCTTGCACTGCGGCTGGTACCCCTTAAGTTGATTCTGTCATTCTGGTTTAGTTGACTGACCCAAAGTTCTGCCAAAGGAAGATTTCGTAGAGGCAGAATTGCTTAGCTTCTTTATGATCCATCTGGCTATTTGTATCGCAAATGCTGGAGTTGTCTGTGACATAATAGGACTGGTTTGCTTGATCAATCTCCCTAGAGCAGTCAGATAAACTTTCCTAGTGGCTGCATCCATAAAGGGTTAGTACGTGATGCATGACATATTGGATGCATGAGATATTTGATATGTGTGCTTATGATATGCAAGGTTAGTAAACTTATAGGACGTAGCACATAGAATAGTTGATATCATAGGGACATGTCGTTCCTTCTAACCTTATTCCTCCCACAAACGGTTTCGGACGAGATTTATTCGTAGGAGTTTTAGTATGGATGTTTGCATCTGGAATGCTATGGTCGACGTGTACCGACAAGCTCTCTTCTAGCAATCCTAAAACATACAAGCGAATAATGAATGTAAGAATTGTTTGTTTTCTTAATTGGAAGGTGTGAAAACATAGAAAAGGTAGATCTAGCGGTCCCCTTAAATATATATCTAGAGTGTAATTGAGGCTAGCGGCTGATCACTTTACTTGATTGGACTGGATATTAGAAGTTGACCAAGTAAATGGACTTTACTTGATTGGATATAGTATTTAGGTATAGCCTAACAGGATATTTTTGAAAATCTGATTTTTGAAAACTATAAAAAATTTTAAGCCCGACCTAAGACTGAGATTGAAACTGGACATTTTGAAAATGGATTTAGAATCTTATGTTGACATCATGCCTCAAATATAAATATTATATTGGGTATTGTCTTAGATGATAGTGTTTAAGCCAGAATGCATGTGGGTTGAGTTGATGACTTTTAGTAGTAATCAGTTTAAGGTCCCCACAAACAAATATATCTTTGATAGGTCTCCTCAATCACGAGTACAAGCGACCGAGGTACTGGGCTGTGAGTGATGCTACTCCGCATAAGACGTTCTTGCCGTTAAAGTGTAATGTAAGAATGTGAGATCGGTTATGAGCATCAGGGCTGGTATAGGAACTCCTAAAGAGTAAAATAAAAAGAGAAGTCTAATACAATGCAGCAGGTGTAGGTATGTCAAATAAATAGGTGCAATCAATAAGACGCAAGTCATGTGGTTGTGTATATGGTAACTGTTTTTGAAAACACTTTTGAAAATATTTTGGGTTCTTAATGTTTAAAAACAGTTTGATCATCTCTAGTGGAGTCGCCACAATGAGCGGAGCGGGATTCGGGCCGCTCGTTTATACTTACGGCTTACTTCGGATCTGGAAAGGTTTTGAAAAATGGAGTCGCCGCCTAGTTAAGTTAGGAAATGCCTTTTATACAGACTGGGAAGACCTCTCACGCTTATGGGTGAGACCACCTTACATTGGACCAAAAGACCGAGTTCGATTGACACTACTAAAACTCTTGTACTTGATTTATCGATGGCATCTTATTTACACGACATATTCAGTTATCTCATCTTAATCATACAAGCAATTCATAGGATAATGTGCCGGAAATGTAATCAAGACTAGAAAGCGATAAAGCATGAGAGACGCGCATATGACTCGATCTGAACTGGAATGTGAGGCATATAGCATGTACTCTTAAGCAAGCATTTAATCCTAGAAGTTTCTATCATATAACAAACAGAGGTGAGTCTTACTTAATTTTCATGCACAAAACCTAAATTAGATGTCTAAGTGATATTGATTATATTTTAAGTCATCTTCTAGTTACAAAATACAAAAAGTAGAAAGGTTAGAATTTGTTTTATAATGTTTTGAACATTGGGATTAAATGGCTATAAAGTTGAAATGTTAGAATTTGTTTACCAATACCCTATATATTTTTGGGTTATGAGAAAAATATTGTTGTTACTTTCTCTTTTTTTTCCAATTATCCTACTCTTTCTTTAATTAAGCTTTTTCGCTTTGTATCTCGTTTTCATATCCATTTTCTTTTTTCTTTTTGTTACTTTAGTTCCAATGCCGAAGAAAACATGTTTAAGTCGCCGAAAAAGATAATGAGAGAAGATGTCATAACATCAATTTCTTTTCATTTTATGATTCTTTTTATTTATTTAAATCTATAATTGTATTAATAGTTTAATTTTAAATTTTTTAACAGTTTGGTTTTATATTTATTTGGTTAAACTTCGAATTTGTTGTTAATTTCTTATGAATTAACGATTTTATAATATATTTTAGTTGTTCATTATTTTCATATCTCATTTGTCTATCATTCTTAATGTTGCACATAATATTTTTGGTGAAATGCTTTAACATCTTTTCGTATATTTTCATAAAATTTCATTATGTATGTGTTTATTTTGCATAAGC
The DNA here is from genome assembly GCF_937616625.2 of Mercurialis annua. Taxonomy (NCBI): domain Eukaryota; kingdom Viridiplantae; phylum Streptophyta; class Magnoliopsida; order Malpighiales; family Euphorbiaceae; genus Mercurialis; species Mercurialis annua. The sequence continues at coordinate 12,018,478 of NC_065570.1, forward strand.
AATATTATTTTGGTTTTGATTAACGTCTATTAGTAAATGTTAAAAACTCGCTCAAATCTATATCAACCCGTTGTTTCCTTTCATTTTTCAAGAAAGCGATTGTGGTCCAAATTAACTTTCGTTCCTTTTTCCTCGAAAGTCTTGTTTTATCAAAAGTATGAAGAAGATTTTGAACTCTAAATTTCATGTCTTAGTGTCTTGACTTTGTAAATTTATGAATGGATATGAGTATGTATTATAATACGAGGGGCTTGAAAAATAAATGAATACATAATATGAGCTATAAATGAATAAATAAAAGAATGTTAAAGGCTCCATGTTTGGTGAGGACACACATAAATTATTACTCTAATGTATAAAAGGTAAAAAACATTAAACCTTATTATGGGTATTAGAGCTACCACTCCCATTTTTTAGCGCCTGTCGCGGCCATGATCAGAGCGTGACAAGATTCTCTTCATTTTTGAAGTTTTAGTTGTAAAGGCATACGCAATGAGTTGTGTAAGAGAGAGTTAAGGAGTGACTTAAGAAATAAAACAATTTAAGTTGAAGGACTTGGTGAAATTTTTTAAGCATTCCAACAAGAAAGTGATCAAGTAAGAGTTGAGCATTGACAGTCCTTACAAGAGGAATTCGAGTGGATCACTTCAAGAAGAGATTTTAAATGGAAGCATTCTCGTGTGGACGAGCTAGCAATCGTTGTATTTAGGACTTCCTGAATTTTTGGAGGATTGATATAGATTCCCATAGCTTTCTAGATGCATGCTACTAATACTTGATGGTACATGATCCTACGTGCTGATGTTGATTTGATCAATCCTCGATTTGTATACTTTTGATTTTGTATTGAAATGTATTTTATGGACCCTTATTTTTTGCCGTGCTAGGAATAGTGTCGTCAATTTTTCCATTTGAAATTACATCAATAGCAACAAATTAGCTAGCGAAGTAAACCAGTAGAGTCAAATCGAGTATTGAATAGATTGAAATTCACTTGTATATTTTTGAATCGAGTTTCAAGTTTACATATTGAATATTTCTCGAGCTTATCAAAATCTCACGAGTTTAATGAATTTAACCGAATTTCATTTTTATTTAATAAATTAAAATTAAAATTATTAAACTATTAAATAAAAATTGAAATATAATATTTCTTTATATATATAAATAAATTTAAATTCTCCATAATATATTTATTTTTTAACAAAAAAAATATAAATTAAATATTTAAAGGTTAAAAATTAAAATAATAATTTAATATATCAAACTAGAACATAAATATATGAGCGAGTATACTTGAGAGTTTATAAGTCGATATCACTAAGATTGAGATTGACTTGTTTACAAAACGAGCCTTAATATTTTGAATTCGAGCTAAATTTCGATTAGCTCGTGATTGAGACTGACTCGGTTACACCTCTAAACTTAGTTGCACCAACAATATCAACATCATCGCCGGTCTTCGCCAAAACAGTATCGAAACCTTCGACCTTACCAGTATAGCCCCGCCATCGTTGACCTCTGCAACTGCTTTTTTCATATAAAATTATATTTGGATGATTTAATAAATGAATGAATGTAAATATTTTAATTATCTTAAGATTTTTTTCTAAACGATTAGTCATTTACACGTAAGCATGTTAACCCACTAATTTCTAACGGTGCTTAACTTTGAAGCTTATTTGCACCATTTTGAAAATATTGAGGGTTTTTTGACAAAGAAATATTAAAAGGACCCAAGTACTCATTCATTAAAACATGGCCAAATAACTAAAAAATATCAAATCTTTCATGAAAGTTTCACAAAAGTCTAAATCTTTCAATTTTATCTAATTTGTCCTAAAACACATGATTTCGTTTCAATGATGTCCAACTATACAATTTTGTTTATGTCACATCTGCGCCACGTAGGCGCCACATGAGCAAAATCATGTAGTGGGACATTATTGAAACGAAACTATATGTTTCAAAACAAGTTGGATAAAATTGAAAGATTTGAACTGTTGTAAAATTTTCTTCCAAGATTTGGCTTTTTTTTTTGTCATTTGGCCTTAAAACATCAAGCTTCCTTCTTACCTTTTGCATATAATCTAGTAGAGCAAAAATTATTGATTTTCATCTTTATATTCCCCATTTCAAAGTTTCAGTTTTAGCATTTCCAGTTTTAGAAAGCTATCTTTATGTGTCCTCAATAATATGCATATCAAAATCTGCAATCCAACTTGTTGTGAGATGTGACAAATGGGACCTAAAGGGTGTGATGTTGTATTGCATTGCTGCTTCATTATATGTAAATGAAGCTGTAACTGAGTAAGGCTTTGTAACTCCATCCTAAAAGCATTAAATAATTGTTGTTTTCAATGGCCCAGATGATGTGATAAATCCATCAATTGCAATGTACAGACAATCTTATGACATATGGGCCTGAAATTTCAAGCACTTTAGTCACTAATTTTGAAACCTCACCCTTATATGTTTTGCCTCATTTATCATTTTCTTGCATTTTAATGAATGTTCTTGAAATGATAAAGCTATGATAGATGTTTGTTCAATTTAGTTCGGATACACCAAAAAGGGAAAAGCTAAGTTCTAGCCATCTCCACTAGACTCAATTTTTATTGAGGCAATGATTTTGTGGAAATTAGATAAAACTATTTTTTTCTATATGAAGATAGTGTTAATATTAGTGTTAGTGTTAGTTGTTAGCGGGAGTTCGTATGTATTTTTAAAGTTGAATCAGGCAAACCACGGTTTGAGGAGAATCGGGAGTCGAACCCCGACTTTATACAAGTATAAGGACTTGGCCATTAGGCCAAGTGCTCATTTGCTTAGATAAAACTATAACTTTTGTTAATTAATAAATTAATGTCAGATTATATTTTTAAGATCTATCATTTTAAAAAGCACTAAAATTAAATATTTCACTCATATTTTTGGGGCATTTTTTTTATAAGATTCAAATCCACATCAAACAATCACAAAATGGAGAGAAAATGAGAAACAATAGAGGCTGATTAAAATCTAATTAAATGATGTCGTAATATAAAAAATAAAATATTTAAATATAAATAGGGCTAATGGCGCCAAAAAAAATATATTTTTAATTTTCTTGAATATCTATTCAATCTTTTTCAAATTTGTAAATCTATCCAAATTTGACAAATTCATTAGAAATATATATAGTTTTTCAAAATTGATTTAATTACACCTACAATAACAATTATATGTGTTAATTTTTTAAAGTTGAAAAGAAACAAAGTTTTCGATTAGGATATCATATAGTTCCAAAAAAATCAACTTTGAAAAATATTGAATCGATTTTAAAAAAATTTAGATAAAATTCCAGCAAATTGGCTAAATTGGGATAGACTTACAACTTTTAACGGTTTTGAATAGATGTTTAAAAAATAAAAAAAAGTTTGATTTTATAATAACATTAAGCATAAATTAATATTATATTTTACAATTTCAAAATGGATATTTAATTTTTGTAATGCAAAACACGGTTTTTGTATACCATTTCAGTTGTTATTGAGAATCCAATCGATGTTAGATGTAGATGCTAAAACTTATTGAATAAAGGGTCAATGTGGCGCTTAAATTTGTGTTTCGGGATCAAATAAGTCTATTTTATCTTTTTATCAATTAGGTACTCAAACTTTTTTAGGTCAACTAAGTCTTCAAACTCTCTTAATTTAGTTCAAGTAACCTTTTCAAATGCGTGACTTATTTGACCCCGAGACACAAGATCGAGGATCTAGTTGATAGATACAATAAAAAATGAATTACTTGACCTGAAAATACAAATTTGTACACCTAATTGATTTCAAAAATTAAAATTAACTTATTTAATTTTGAGCCGCAAATTAAAAAGTTGCTCTTTCTTCAAAACTCATTTTACCATATTATTTATTTTTGATTCTGACATTTTAGATTAGCTAGATATTTATAAAGTTGAAATTCCTTTTTCAAATCCACAATCTACATATCTAACCTCTAACAGATCCTTAATATTGAGACTTGAAACAAGTTTTAACTTTTATGTGTGTAGATCAGAAGGCATTAAGATAATAAATTTATATCTACAAATCCCCTTATTAAAATTATTAAACCAGATTTCAAATCTTGAAGTGATACTGAAAAATGACAAACAATATTCATATCTAAATCCTTACTTGAAAAATGTGTAACACAACAGAACAGTGGAGAAACACAATGAAAATGTAGAAAACTAAGTTGTAGTTCATAAAAATATCTTCACTTCCATCATTTTGATATTACTTTCCATCACTCTGACATTACTCACATGTTAACTGGTCCCATTATTGCCATTTCCATTGCTTTCAATCATCTACTCTAATATCATAGTTATAAACTTTTGAGGTTAGGGTTAATTGTAAATTAACCAATAATAGGTCAATTCGGTTTTTAAACTTATAATTCAAATTCAAATAATTCATTCTTAATGATTATGATCAGTATTCTTTATTTTTATGTCAATTAATCAAGGATAAAATTATGCAATATGAACAAATTCAGATACCAGAATATTTCAATTTTATCCTTAATTTATTTACAAACAAAGAAAATCATCTTTAATTAATCTAAAAATATTACATTTTCTTGATAAAAATTGATGAGAATGAATTATTTGATTCCACTGAGGTCTCTCTTGAAAAGACCAACCTTTAAATTATAAATTTAAAAACCAGATTGACTCTTTATTCGTAAATTAAATTTTAATCTTTTCTTTTTTTTTCAATTACAATTATGACTTTCAATCTTCACAATATTGAATAGTAAATTTTAGTTTTTTTGCAAATTGAAGCATCAATAGAATTTTTTAGATAATCTTGAACTAGACTTCGAAAATTCAATGTATAATTCAATTACAGATCTAAATAAAAAAAGTTAGAAAATTGACTTATTGACCAAATTATTATACAATATTCTTAATACATTTAATAAAATAAAATTATAATTAACATAAAAGTAATTATTTATAATATAATGTCATCATTGTATGTAAATGGAAGAGAAATCATAAGGTTGTTTATGCTCTTTTTAATACTTTTCAATTTTTGAGACATAAGGGCTAAACATGTCCTTGTACTTTTGTTCTAGTACGGAAAGAGCTCCAAGAATGGGGGTACAGCTGAGCTGACGAAAACACAGCACATTGATGGGTACTTTTCTTCTACGTTCAATGTACGTCGGGCTGATATTTTCATTTGGATAAATACAAAAATATAAGTGCGTATATCACTTATTGATAATTTTAGATACTCATTTATTTTTGAGAAAATCACAAAAATACCACAAAATTGATATTCATTTTCACACTTTACAAACAATCTAACTTTTATTTCATCAGCACCATTTTCCAATAATAAATTTCATAAATACCACCTAAACTGATGTCATAGTGATGTCAGCATACAATGACCCGCGTGTTGCAATGACCCGTGTGTTGCTCAAATGCAATGACCCGCGTGTTGTATGTGTCATTTATATTTTATACCATCTGATATGTTATTCCCAATTTCCATCACCCCTTAATTTTCTTATCATTTAATCTATGTTTATACAATGGTAATTCTAAAACTGACGCCACTGTATTGGCACCTTGCCCATCAATTTTCTTTGTAATATTTACTATTTAAATTTTAAAATATCAATGTTAATTTTAACTTTAAAAATCTAAATGTAATAAATTTTAACAATATAAAAATATCTATATAAATGATACAATTTTAAAAATATTTACTTTTATGAACTACAGATACATTATTAATACATACCAAATACGTATATATTATATAGGCCAAATGTTGTAAAAAGGCCAAACCTTTCACAAAAGTTTCACAAAAGTCCTGCCCTTTCAATTTTGTCGATTTTGGCAAAAAATTGATTATTTGGTTTCACAAAAGTCGTGACTTTTCAATTTTGTCGATTTTGGCCAAAAATTGATTATTTGGTTTCACAAAAATCCTGACCTTTCAATATTTAGCACGCCACATAGGCGTCACATAGGCTCCACATAAGCAAATTGAAATCAAATTGAGAGTTGGCCATAATTGAAACCAAATAATTTGTTTTTGGCCAAAATCGACAAAATTGAAAGGTCGGGACTTTTATGAAACTTTTATAAAAGGTTTGGCCTTTTTAATTTGGCCTATTATATATCCTAAATTACTTATTGTTGTTGTACCTATTACGTACATTTTAAAAATTTATATTTTTAGAAAATAATAATACATCTTTATACACATTATATACAACTCAAAAAATAAAAATGTATCTATCATGTATAAATTATATATCAAAAATGTATCTAATATATACTAAAAATGTATCAAGTATATATAAAAAATATAGTTAATAAAATTACAAAAAAAACAAATAAACTTAAAAAAGAACAAGAAACAGGGTTCCAGCGGTCAAATATGTATCAAATATGTATCGAAGTTGTATCAAATATGTATCAAATATTTATCACGTATAAATTAAATATTAACGATAAATCTATTTAAATACATATAAAAATATATCAATCGTGTATAAATTATGTATCAGTGATTTATCTATCAAGTACATTTAAAAAATGTATTTATCATGTTTAAGATTTTTTTGTATATATATATATAAAAAAAAAGCTTTGAAAGGTGTAAGGAACCTAAAGAAAACAGTACGAGAAACCATATTGAAAATAAATGTCGGATACAGGACTACTGGGGTCCATATGTATATATATATATATATATATATATATATATATATATATATATATATATATATATATATATATATATATATATATATATATATATATATATATATTAAAAAGTTTGATTATAAAATTATAAAATTATGTATCGGAGATGTATCACATATGTATCTGAAATGTATCAAATATTTATCGAATATTTTGCACTTCCACTCATTTTTTTCCTTTCTTCCACCTTTGGCTTTCGGTCAAACCATGAAAACGAACTGATCAAATATATACAAAATAATAAATATAATAATACTAATTAAAATTAACTAATTGGTTCACTTTAATTAGTATTATTAGATATATGTTTATAAACTTTTCTAAATATAAAAACGAACCAATCGAATTAGTCAGTTAATTCAATTAATGTATCAAATATGTATCTATCATGTATCCACTCTATAAATAATACTCCAACAATGTATCAAATATGTATCAGCGATGTATCAAATGTATTGGAGATGTATTAAGTTATATGTTTGATAATTTTTCAATTTTCAACGTAATTTGACAATCGTCTAATTAAATATATAGTTTCTCAAACTTAAAATTAATTTTTTTAAAATTTTATGTAGAATACATTATTTTCGATATGCTTTATATATAAAATATATAAACAATTAATAATAATTTGAATTTTTTAAAAAACATTAATATAAATATTTAACATTTAATTAAATAAAAGTTTAATTAACTAATTATTTTAGAAAAAAACCGAGAGTCGTAATTAGCAGCCCCAAATCAAAAAAATTAAGTGTCATAATCAGCAGCTCCGAACCAAATTGTAAAATTATTCACCAAAATCAAAAAAATGCATATAGAATTGGATTTTATCCAGTGTCGTTTTCAACTCCGGCGTTAGAGCTTTTATAAAAAAAAATAACACTCTAAATTTGGAAAATTGGATATTGTTAAGTAAAATTAAAAAGTAAATCGATTTGTACATCAACATATAGAATTTGATTTGAGTTGAAAAGTGAGGCTGGTCGGCGATGGAAAAAGAGGGAGCGAGCGCGTCACGATGGAAGTGAAGGAAAAGCTGTTGATGAGGATGATTTGACTGAAGCTGGTGGTAAGAGAGGAAGAAGGTAACATGTTGGTGTAGTTAAAAGATATAAGGTATGACACGTGTAAACTTGAGAGCAAGGTGGTGTTGGATGAAAACAAATAAGGAATCTTGGCATTATTGTTAAATTAATGGTACAAATGTAAAGTCTGTAGCTTATTTTGTATTTGATGAAATATAGAGCCTTTTTTGTTGTTTTCCTGTAATTTTCTCTTTATTTTTATACGAAATAAATACAAATAATCATATGTATTAGCAATTTTAAATATACTAGTTTCGCATTACGTGCTATGCACGTGGCTCGTAACGTAACTCGCCAATGAACATAACTATAATTAAATAATTAACTTAATCTTATTAATAATATCTTTAAAAATAATAAGATAGAAATTTAAATAATAATATATTGACCAAATATAATATTTTAATTTTGTAATTCAATCAAACTAAAAGATAGCTATTCCTACTAATTTGGAGACAATTTAGTTATTTTTTACATACTAAAAACTAAATTGGAGATAATTTAGCTACCTATTCTAATTAGGAGTTTAATTACAATAGTGATTAATTAAATAACTAATTAGTTAATGATTATAAAACCTTTATTTAGTAGTAAAATGAAAAGGATTATTCAGTAAATTTGCCTGTCCCCCCCCCCCCCCCAATCCGTGCTTTTATATATAGTAATAGCGTTTCACCACGTGCTACACACGTGAGCGATATTAATATGACCCGTTATATATAAAAAATTATTAATATGACCCGTGCTACGCACGTGAGCAATATTTGTTTAATCTGTTATATATCTAATAATAATAAAAATATTAAATGAAATAGTTAGTTGTTTTTTGCGAGAATAAATAGTTGTTAATAAATAGTTATTGTCAAATAATTAATAAATAGTATAAATATTTATCACCAATGTAATAATCTAGTTTTTCACTACGTGCTACTCATGTGAGTAATATTCATATGATCCGTTAGATATTTTATAATAATAAAAATATTAATGTAATAATTAGTTGGACAGTCATCTGATTTATATTATCGAGAATGTTTTGAATATAACACAATTAATTCACCAAAATCCATCTCTAAAAATCTTAAAATTCTTAATGAATATTAAGATAGAGTTAAGTTTAGCAACTTAACTACATGATTTAACTCAATATATCCGACTAAGTATTGCTAAAATAATTTATTTACTTTAATAATTAAATGGGAAAAGGTATAAAAATGACCCTAATGTTTACTCCGTATCTCACTTAGCCCCCTAATGTTTTTCGAGTCTCAAAAATGACCCTAACGTTATAAATACGGAACAAATAAATCCCCCGTTTAACAACAATGTGTTTCAGCGTTAAGTTTGCTGATTTGGAAAAAAACTAGTCTTTGCCAGCAATCCATGTGGCATTTACTCTTGCCACCTACACATTTAATAACGATTAAACCAAATTAAAACCTAGAAAAACAAAACATAAATTAATTTTTAATACACATATATAGCACAGATAACAAATTTCTCCTCTAGCTGTTGCTGAGTTAGGCCAAGACGGCCCAGCTAAGGGTACTAAGGATTATTGTTGTTAAAGTACCGTGATGTTGAAGAAGGTTGGTGAAGGTAGAATTGGAGAAGGTGTTGGGTACACATATGGATAAGGTATAAAGCCAGGATAGTGGTGCTGATGATGCGGTGGCTGTGGTGGTGATGTGTATGCAGGTGGTAGCTAGCTCCGGTGGATATCAATAAGGATGATTATAAGGTAGGGGTATGGAGATGATGAATGATATGAATCCGAACTAGGAGGTGGTGGTGGATATGCAGGAGGTTGATGATGAATGATGATACAGGTTTGGAGATGATGATTCATAATTATTGTTTTGATTCTCCATTGTTAAGAATCAATACAAATGAAATAATTTAGCAACTGTTTGCTTTCTTTTGATCAAATTAATTAAAAAAAACAGCCAAATTAACTCCATAAATTTCAACTGGGTTCTTTTTCTTTTTATGTTTATAACAATTATAGAAAGAGAGAAATTTTGATTCTGAGTGTATCGATGGATATGTAGGTATTATTTGAAGAGTGTACTGTTTGGTTTAGGTAAGGTAAGAATAAAGTGCAGATTTATGTGAAAATATTAAAAACAATGGAGAAGATGTTGGTAATGTGGCAAAAGGAATGGGTTCAAAGGATAAAATAAATATTAATATAATGATGTGGCATTTTTGTTTATCTTTATACATTGTTTTTCAGTGCCGTGTCAGAGTAATTAACGTTATTTTAAATTTCAATTGACGGAAGGGTTCAATTGTCCTCTTTTAATAACGTTGGGGTCATTTTTGAGACTCGAAAAACATTAAGGGGTCAAGTGAGATACAGGGTAAACATTAGGGTCATTTTTGTACCTTTACCCTAATTAAATTATACATAGGCAACAATTTTTTTTAAAAAAACGGAAAACATTGAACTTTGACTGCCATGACTTGCTGCCAACTCTTATGTGCACTGTCCAACCCATAACTAAAATAACAAACCAAAACATATAAAATTAGTTAACTCTTTATGGTGTAGTATCCTATTACAATTCTAACTTCTAAATAGTAGCACATCTTTGTTAGGGCTTATGTTTCTATTCATAATATGAGCATACGTACTCATCTTTATAGTATATTATATAAATTAATCTTATTAATTTATTTTTCAATTATAAATTATAGTTAATGAAACCTAATATCGTAATTTTGTCTGTCCCCCCCTTTCCACATATAAAATAGTTATAGATAAATATAGATATAGATATACATAATACCAATCGTAAAGTGATGTGATTGATATTCTCACAGTATATTGATGAGAATTTATATATGTCTTTTATCAGAGCAAATAAAGTTAATTATAGTGTAAAATCTCATTAAAATGGTGCAAATTTCTAATAAATGTGATCAAATTTTAATGATGATACTACAATTTTGTCATCATTTTGAAAACATTTTAAAAAGATATTTTAATGTGATTGACTTAATTTACGAATAACGTGATAGATTCGGTTTACTTAAAAAAAATCGTGTTTCATATCAACTCTTAAATGAATTACATTACTACATCATCATACTATATTGGCAAAAATTAATAACTATACATGATATTATCACCAAAATAAACATATATTAAAAGATAAAAATGAGTTAAACAATATACATAGTTTTCATATTTTGTTTCTTTTTATTATAAGGAAAAATTGAGAGTTAACTATAAAGACATGAAGAATGAAGGATCCTATATTTTTCTTTCATTTTCCCATCGGACAAACATAAATAAGACATGTGGGGAAAAAAGGTAGCTTGTTAGTTGTTATGTGCTTGTCTGCATTCATGGTACTCAGCAACATAGTTCCACCAATTTATTTTCCTTGCTTCATTTCTTTCTGCTCAATCTTGTTAAATATCTTATTCATAAATAAAATATCTTGTTAAATATCAACAAGACAAAGTCTTAAAAGCTTAATGGTTGGTCAAAATCATGCCAATAGAAATTAGGGCAATTTTGCTTTCAGGAAGATGCTTTCGTTATTAATTACTCCCTCCATCCCAAATTGATAGGCAGCTTAGTACAAACACAAGTCTTAAGAAATTGTACTTATCAAGATAAAATGAGTAAATTTATAAACAAATACCACACTTACCCTCATTTATTATAGTAGCAGTTTTGTCTTTTAGCATCTTTTGTGTTATTTTCAATGCATTCAACTATAATTAATGAGGGTATATATGACAATTAGTCATTCAAACAATAAATTACTGCCTATAATTTGGGACAAAAAAAATGTAAATAGTGCCTATCAATTTGGGACGGAGGGAGTACTATGCATTTAATTTGAAAAAAAAATGTCTTTTCCCAAAATTGGAAATAATGAAAAAAATTACGCCCTTCATCCGCAATTAATAGATTGATTTTTTTATAGTTGTTCAAAACTATAGGCTGATTTTCTTTTATAGTAGTAGTTAGTTAGATAAAAAAATTGTCCCAAACACTCTAATTACTTAATCATTTTAATTAATTTTGATTCAACTTTTTGATAATAGCATCAGTTAATGCTATGGGTGGCCACGATTAATGAACCGGTAACTCTGGTTAGGAATAGCCGGGTCACGGTTTAATGAATATTTGAACTGGATCTGAACCGCTCTTTAGGCATTTTTATGCCGGTTCAGAATTTGCCAGTTCCAGTTCACGATTTTGATTTTGACGGTTGGAAAAACAAAAAATATTGTAAAAATTAAATTTAAATATTTCAGATCAAGATAAAATTAAAATTTTAATGAATATAGATGAGCAATTATACATAAATATTTAAATAAATCTAATCTAATATCATAAAAAACAAATTGAACAAATTAGTAACATAAAGTTTTAATTTTACTCATTAAAAATTTGAAAAATCACAAAAAAATATTAAATATACATAAAAAAAGTCACCAATTCTTTGGAGTCATAAAATAAGTATTTTAAAAATTAAACCGGTAGTCGAACCATTGAAACTACCGGTTTAATAAATATGAAATATAAATTTGGTTCATCGATTTTTTACAGGTTCACCGGTTCAACTCCCATTATTTTACCGGTTTGATCCGGTTCAACCATAAATTCTGTTTTTTATAATTTCAAACTGGACCACTGACCGGTTTCTGGTTTAACCTATTCGACTAGCTGGTACGCTCCGATTTTTAAAACACTGCTTAAAATATATTTAAATTATTGGAGTACTTTTAGACATAAAACGTGTATATGGAATCATAAAATTTGAAAGACTTTGTAATCTCATCCACGGGCTCAAAGGGACTGTACGCGAAGAAAGACAAAATAAACCAAAAAATTTAAAAGTAGAAAGATGAAATAATCAAATAAGAAAATTAGAGGAATGTTATTAATATTTCTTGATGGATACCGAATCCTATTTTACTTATAATGGAGCCGAGTCGCAGGAGATCTATTTTCAAACGACACCAGACTTCCGCCCAAAGGGCCGAATCAAGATAAACCAGCGGCCGAATCCACCGGATCCGCCTTGACTGTAATACATCATTCGACATCATAAAGACCGAATCCCTGAGGACTCGGACAAAGCACGTCGACCCCGGGATTCGGATAAGATCACCAAGATCTACGCATATTCGGAGTATCTGTCCTATTTGGATACAAATTCCAACTTAGGAAGATAGCCTCCAACTTAGGAAGACGAGACTATTTAGAAATATCTTCCTAAATAGGACTCCTGTCTGAATAAGGAAGGACACTCCTAATCAGGGACAATCCCTACAAAGTAGAAATCACTCTCCTACTACAACTCTACAAGGTATACCATCTACTATAAAAGGAGCTTGAGGTATGCCTAAACATAGGGCTTATAACAAATACAATTATTCTCCCTTAAGCCTAAACTGACTTAAGCATCGGAGAGCTAATCGGACAAACCGTCCGATTAGCCATCTACACTGTTTTGCAGGATTAACACCGTCAAGATGCCGGAATCCATCAATTGGCGTCGTCTGTGGGAAAAGCTTAACCAAACTTCAAAACTTGAAGGAGCTTTTCTGAACTCAAAATAAATTCTCATTGAAGGATGGCATCTGGCGGAATTAATCTCAAGAACAAACAAATATATCTAATGGATCTGCTAAATCAAAAGAGTCAGAAATATCAACGGTTATCAGAATCAACTCGCAGCAATTAAAGAATAAGAGAGTCAACAACAAGAAATTATTTGACCAAGAAAAAAGGAAGAACGTGGTTAATGGCAAAGGATACAGATTATTTGATATTTGACCTAAATTTCAAATAAAAAAAAGGGGAAATTGGCAGGAATAACAAAGCAGGTGATTAAGGAAAGATGGATTACATTAATTAAACAAGCAGGTCATATGTGTTATTGATGTGGCAATTCAAACAATAAGCATGTCAAAAATCAAAAAAGAAAGAAATTTAATTGCGGAGGGAAGCATATTATATTATTGGCCAAATTCAAAAGAAAAGTAGAGGATTTTATGGCATTATGAAAATCACGTCCGGAATTGTCAAATCGGAGATATTATCTTATTAACAACGGGAGTTAAATCACGATAAGTTCTCAAACTCATTAAATATTTTATTACATGTGGAATTAATTGCTCGTGTCATGATTTCAACATATTGCCCATCTCGCATGATTTCTTCTAAATTGATACACTATAATTTGCAATTATTTTGCATTAATCGAAATTACACTATAAGATCTATCAAAATATATATTTTGTCTTAGTACAATATTTGAGAGATTTACTTATTAGAAAAGGTATATGAGTAAATTGACAATGCTTTAAATTAAGCATGTGAGCACAAAATATGAGATTTTTACTTATTAGAAAATTTACATGAATAAATTTACAATACTTTAACTAAGCACATACATATGATTATATGAGATCTTTTCTTTTTAGGAAAGATACATACATGAATAACTTGACAATATTTTAGTTAAGCAGATGAGTATAAATATCAATATATATATATGAGATCTTTGCTAATTAGGAAATCATATAAAAAGAATATATTGCATGACTACAAAAGACTAATTAGCTAAGAAGGAAATAATCAAATATAGCATATGAAATTATTAGTTTCCTTTGTCAAGTAATAGATTTACTACTTGAATATACAATATCTTTATAAATAAGAAAACCGTTTAATAAAAATTTATAATGTGAGGATGGACTATATCCTACATAATTTATATAAGATCGCTTGCTATCTTGAACACAACCATATATAATAAATTTATATTATATCGTGAAGTCCATTATTGGACCAGTCAAAATTTATAAAATACAGACATAGAAGATGATGAAAATAAAAGAAGAAATGCTAGAAAATATACTGAAAGAAGAGACGAGATGTCCTAAATACCAAAAAACTAGGCGAACAACGCCCAACAAAACATAAAGAACGAGATGGATCAAGAGGCGAAAAGTGAAGCGGCCCAAGAAGCAAAGAGAGAGATGGTTCGAAAAACAAACTGAAGGCGAAACAAACATATGGATGAAGAGACAGTTTTGATCAGGAGCAAAAACGGTCCAAAGACTGAAGGTCAAGATGTCCTAGAAAGCTGAAGGAAGAAATCGCCCTGAAGGCGAAAATAAAACTTGAAGAAACGATCTAAAGACCAAAATACAAGATGTCCCAGGAAGTTAAAGGAAAAGAATAAATCAACAAAATAAAGTGAATCTACCCGAAAATAATGAAGAAGGGCATAACGCCCCTAGAAACAACGAGAAACAAGAAAGATGGAATAAATGAAGAAAACAAAAAAATACCACCCAAAAAGGTGAAAACCAAAACAAAGTTATAAGTGGACCAAATTTCAGAAGAGAAGAACGAAGGGAAAAAAGCCCCACAAAGCCAATCCAAAAAGAAAAATTAGGAAGACAAAGGCGAATTCTGTGAATTTGCACATCGGAAATAAAACCACATATGTAGCGGAAGAAGATAAGAAGAAAATATAATCAAGGTGCTAAAGAAAATCAAAACCGAAGAACTCGACCAGAAGGACGTGAAACTGAAGTGCTCACCCCTATCAACGCAATAAAAGGAAGAACGAAAACGGCCCAAAAGAAGAAAAACGAAGACGTGATAAAAAAACGGGCATAAATACCCTTTGAGATCGGTGTATTTGTGGTGGAGCTTGGAGGAAGAGATACAAATTCCACGAAAAATATGATCAAGAAAAGAAAAAAAAAGAGACAAAAAATTAGCGGAAGCAAATAACTCAGATCTAATAAATTACAAAAATAAGAAAAAATTCAGAAAACGAAATAGAGCGAGAGATGGTGGCAATAGAACTCCTACAAGAATTAAAAGAATATAGAAAACGTAACAAAAATCAGTGGTAAGAAAAGAAAAAATAAATATAAAGGCTGAAAGAAGAGAAGAAATAAGAAATCAAATGAATTTTACCCAGAACAATAACGAAGATGGAGAAAGAAATCAATAAAAGCACCACTTGAGATAATGGAGAACGAAGCGATGTAAAAATGAAGGAAAAGACCTCGGGCAAAAGGAATTAATAAACAAAGAAGGCTCCGCCAAAGAAGAATAAGCCGAGGCTTAACCAAGAAGAAACTTGCCTTAATAAGGCTCGATCAAAGAGAATAAACCAAGAAAAATAACAAAAAAAAGAAAATAAAACTTAACAAAGAAGATTCATACAAAGAAAAACCCCAAGAGGGACAAAGAAGATAGGTTTGTCTGAACGTTGAACAAAACCCCAAGAGGGAAAGAACAGATAGATTCGGCCGAATCCTAAAAAGATAGATTCGGCCGAACCCTAAAGAGATAGACTCGGCCGAATCCTGAAGAAAACCCTAAGAGGGAAATAAGAGATAGATCTGGCCGAATCATGAAGAAAACCCCAAGAGGGAAAGAAGGATGAATAAGATAGAAGTCAAAAGGCCCATCATCAAGTACAGACTTTTGGTCATACCCGATGGTGTCAATCCACTACTAAAAAACACCGTTTTAGCGATGGATTTTAGCGACGGACGCTAAATCCGTCGCTAAAACATCAAGATAGCGACGGATTAAACGACGGAACTCAAAACTGTCGCTGTTGGCGTGCAAAAATGGGGCGGGAAGGAGCCCGCCGTCGCTACTCCGTCGCCAATGTGGCGGGAAGAGTTGTCGCCTGGTTTTTTGGTCAATTTTAGCGACGGATGATCATATCCGTCGCTAACGTTGAGCTGTACTAAAACGCACCGTTTCAGCCTCATTTTTAGCGACGGATTTTTGACGATCCGTCGCTAAATTGTGAAGCTGAAACGCTTCGTTTCATTTAATTGATTTTAGCGACGGATTTAATAATCCGTCGCTAAAATCAATTAAAATCCACGAGCAGAACCCTTCTTCCTCACTTCTGTTTCTGTTCTTATTTTTCAAAACCGCCGTTTCTCCTTCTCCGGTGCCAATTTCCGCCGTCAGTTCACCGTGGTATCACCGTCGGTAGGCTCTATTTCACCCTTTAATCTCCATTAACGCCTTTTTATTGTATTTATTTGTTTTTTTTGTTGTTAGATTGATTATTCGCTGCCCTCATCCTTCATCGTCCTCCGCCGCCGTGAATCCGCCTCTGCCGTCTACATTCCGCCCCCGCTGTCCAGTTAAAGGTTAGGGTTTTGAAAATATAATTTTTATTTATTTTCAGTTTATATTAATTTAATTGTTAATATAAAGTAATAATTGTTAATTAGATTAATTTACTAATTGATTAGGTCAGGTAATTGTCTAGTTATTAATTCTGAATTAATTTAAATTAGGTTATTTATTTTAATTATTACATAAATTGTTTCATTTTAGGTTATTTATTTTAATTAGATTATTAGTTTAGGTTACTTAGTTTAATTAGAATATAATTTTAGGTTATTTGTTCACTTTTGGTTATTTATTAATTTTTGATTTATAAAATCAGTTTATATTTATTAAAAATTAATTTCAAATTTTAGGTTAGATAAGATTAATAAAATGGTTCACTTTCAAACGTTTTTTTGAAATTAGTTTATTTTGTTAGGTTAACTAAAAAAAATCGGTTACGTTATATTTAATTAATATTTTGGATTATTTAATTTGCTAATTTTAACTTAATTGTTTATTTAGGGTAATATTTAGGTTAAGCTAACCCTAATTTAGGTTAATAAATTGTTTAGTTAGGATAATTGGTTAATTCTTTTAATTGGTTAATTAGTTAATTAAAATATCTAGTAGTGCTAATTTGATTAATTATTTTTGCTATAAGTGGGTTGTATTTTGGTTGGTACGAATTGTAATTTGCTTGCAGGCTTTCCCTGAAAAATGGGTGATGCTCATTTTTAGGGGAAGTGCTGCCCAAATTTTTCTAGAAATTTAATGTACTTAGTGCGTGATATATAGGTTTGATAGCCGTCAGTTGGTTGCAGCGGTCCGACATTCCTTATCGATCCTTTTTATCTGTTGCGGTTCTGCTCTCCAACAAGTAAGTACTGTTATTATTTTATTTTTTTCATTTATATTCAGTTAATTTATAAGCTCTTTAAACCTAAAATGACCTCGATTTTATTCCCACCGAATAAAATCGTAAACCTAGCCGTAGATTTCCCGTCCCGTGTGTTCAAGCGATTGAACGACACGGGATTGTACAGTTTGTAGAGTTTGTAAAACTGGTCCTCCCGTAGCTCGATCACGAAATTATATATGTCTAGTAGCGGTAGAAAAATATTCGGTTGTTTTCCAGCGTTTGTTCTCCGGGTGGATGTATAGTATATGTTTTGTAACGCTTATTCCTCGCGGAATATATAATTAGCGTTACACCACATATACTAAATATCGCACTAAAGGAGAACGACGCCGGAAGGCTGCCGAATATTTTCTCCGTTGCTAGGCATATATCGTGGCCGAGTTAAGGGGCGCTAGTTTTGCGAATGGGATAGGTCCATACCTTTAATGCAGTCAATTAAATTGACTTTGCTATTTCCGAGCGAGAACCCCTCCTAATTATCCGTGCTACAGTAATGGATACAGACCGAAGTTGGATGTATAAGCGGCTGCAGGGCGGGTTGCTATACCCAGGCTTTGACGAGCGCGTGCAGGAATTTGTTAATTTTGCTTTACGTCATCCCGCGTGTATGAGTGGGCCCGAGATTAAATGCCCATGTCCTAGGGCAAGATGTAAAAATACGAGTTATCGAGACGTCGAAACAGTGAAGCTGCACATTCTGTAGAAAGGGTTTGTGGCAGATTATAAAGTCTAGGTTTTTCATGGAGAGGGAAATGTTTTAGATCCTCGTCCCGTTGCACAGATGCCGGAGTATGACGTTGACATGGAAAATGAGGAGGAAGACGATTTCAGCTCCGTTCAGAGAATGGTTATCGATGCTGCTGGTCCAGAAGTAGTGTTCACGGAGGAGGAACCGAATAATGAAGCTAAACATTTTTATAATATGATGCGTGCAGCTGAAGAACCTGTATACCCCGGTAGTAGCAAACACTCTCCTTTGTCTGCGGCTGTTAAAATGTTGGACATCAAATGTCGACATAGTGGGTCAGTGGCTTTAGTAGATGATGTGACCGAATTTATACAAGAGCTGCTTCCAGAGGACAACAAGATGCCGAAGAACTTTACCGAAATAAAGAAGATGGTTAGAGGTCTTGGGTTGCCGGTTGAAGTTATCGATTGCTGTTTACGCAACTGTATGATTTATTGGGGGTCAGACGCGGATTTAACGCGATGCAAAATTTGCGATCACGAACGGTGGAAACCGGCCCCTAAAGGAAATTTTGCGAAAAGACGAGTTAACGTCCCATATAGGAAAATGTTTTATTTTCCTATAACTCCGAGATTGCAGAGGTTGTACGCTTCTAAAGCCACTGCCAAGCATATGACGTGGCACGCTGAACACGAAATGGTTGATGGAAAGATGTGTCACCCGTCAGATTCCCCGGCGTGGAAACATTTTAGTGAATTGCATACAGAGTTTGCGGAAGAAATTCGAAATATCAGACTAGGCCTGTGTACTGATGGGTTTCAACCATTTGGGGCCTTCGGGCAGAATTATTCATCATGGCCAGTAATTTTGACACCTTACAATCTCCCTCCAGGAATGTGTATGAAAGATGAGTTCATGTTTTTAACTGTTATTGTCCCTGGGCCTCGAAATCCTAAACATCAAATGGATATTTTCCTGCAGCCGTTGCTAGCTGAGCTAAACCAACTTTGGGAATTTGGAGTCCAGACATTCGACGTTCATAGGCGACAAAATTTTCAAATGAAAGCGGCACTGATGTGGACAATTAATGATTTTCCCGCTTATTCCATGTTGGCTGGCTGGAGCACATCTGGGAGACTGGCTTGCCCTCACTGCATGGAAAATACAGATGCTTTCACGCTTAAAGGGAGTAGAAAACAGTCGTGGTTTGACTGCCACAGAAAGTTCTTGCCTCGTGGTCACCCGTACTGTCGTAACACAGCTCAATTCCGTAAAGGGAAAACCGTAAACAAAGAATTCGGACACCCGAAAACCGGAGAAGAATTGTTGGCAGAGGTGGACAGTCTGGGGTTTATGAAGGCATATGAAATTGGGGCTGAGAAAAATAATGCTGCGAAGTCGGAAAATTATGGTTGGAATAAAAAAAGTATTTTCTGGGATTTGCCGTATTGGAAAACAAATCTCATTCGTCACAATCTCGATGTCATGCACATTGAGAAAAACGTATTCGACAACATTTTCAATACAGTACTAAATTTTCCCGGGAAAACGAAAGACCATGCAAAATCTAGAGAAGAGTTGAATGACATATGTGATCGGCCTGAGTTAGCTAAAGATCCGGTTACTGGGAGATTTCCTAAGGCGATGTATGCTTTGGACAGGGACGGAAAAAAAGCTTTACTTGAGTGGATTAAGTTAATAAGGTTTCCAGATGGCTACGCGTCCAACTTGTCCAGATGTGTCGATACAATCGGTCTGAAAATGCATGGAATGAAAAGTCACGACTGCCACATTTTTATGCAAAGACTTCTGCCAATCGCTCTCCGTGAGCTATTACCGAAGGAAGTCTGGGAGCCTTTAACAGAGCTGAGTATCTTCTTTCGTGAGTTAACCTCCACGTCTCTAACAGAGATAGATCTAGATCGTATGAGGCTGGAAATCCCAAAGATACTGTGCAAGCTGGAATGTATTTTTCCGCCCAGCTTTTTTGACTCCATGGAACATCTACCCGTACATCTGCCGTACGAAGCTATGATGGCAGGTCCGGTTCAGTATCGCTGGATGTATCCATTTGAAAGGTAAAGTAATTGAATTTTCTCAATTCTGTGTAGCAGTATATATATTGACATGTCATGTTCACTAACTGAGGAATGTGGAATCAGATATTTGAGAAAGCTGAAAAAAAAGTCAGCAATAAAGGGAGGGTGGAAGGAAGCATCAGTAGCGGATACTTGAATGAAGAAACCGCAAAATTTGCAGCTTATTACTTTTCAGAAGGTGACCCAATGATACCTGAGCGGCCGCAAAGGAATGAAGTTTATGACATTGAAGTCGATGACGATGTCGACAGAATATCTATTTTCAAGCCGCACGGGCAATCAGTGGGTGCTTGCCGCAAGAGATATCTTGAAGATTCTGAGATTGTTGCTGCTCGGACATATGTTCTGTTGAATTGTTCAGAAATTGAAAATTACAGAGAGTAAGCTTTAATACAGTTGTCAATGTCATATCCAATAATTATTCAGCTTGTAATAATTGTTTTCTTCTTAACTAAGGGTTTTCGAAGGCGAGTTGCGCAGAGAAAACCCTGAAATCACCATCTCTCAAATTGAAGCGAAGTTCGAGAGTCAATTTGCCTACTGGTTTCAACAATACGTAAGTATTTTACAAAATACTTTTCGATTCTTTCAATAAAAAGTTCTGATTTATAATACACTTTTACGCTACAGGTGCAAGATCCAACTGTTTGTACTAATCCCTTTATTCTTAGTCTCGCTAAAGGATCTCTTAGATCAGTAAGAACATTTAAGGGGTACCGTGTAAACAGATTTAAGTTTCAGACTCAAGCTTATGGGGAGGAACAACTTACTATGAATAGTGGAGTCTGCGTGAAGGGAACTCAATATGTCGACAGCGAAAATGACTTTTATGGAGTTCTGACAGACATAATTGAGTTGGAGTATCCGGCTCTTCCAATGAAGACGACTGTCTTATTTAAATGCGAGTGGTTCGACCCAGCACGAAATTCTGGCACAATTAGTAACAAAAAATACAACATGGTGGATATTAATAACAGAAGGAGATACAATAAGTATGAACCATTCATCTTAGCCGAACAGGCCGACCAGGTTCATTACCTGCCATATCCTAGTAAAAGAAGGGATAAATTAAATTGGTGGGCAGTTTGCAGGACAAAGGCAAGATCTGAACTTGACATGCCCAAGGGGATTATCCCGGCTTTTCAAGACGTGATAGAAGAAAATCCTCTCATTGTTGCAACGGACGACAATTCGACATATTTAGCTGATGACAACGGAGAAGCTGAAGAAGATGCGTTGTCCGTGCCTCCTGATGAAACAGAATCTGACTTTATCGCATCCTCATCAGATGAAGATGAAATTGAAGAACTTTAGTAGCTTAGAGTATTTTATGTATTAGCATGTTTCTTAATTATAATTATGTTTTATAATTATTTATTCAAGTGTACTATTTTAAATTGAATTCATATTTCTTAGTTATATGTTTCACGTATGTAGTTTTATAATGTGTTGTTTAGTTTTGGAACAATTAACTTGACAATTAGTGCAGGTATGAGGGGTCGAGGCTCAGGCGGAGGCTCAGGCCGAGGATCAGGCCGAGGATCAGGCCGAGGACGGGGGGACCCTACCGAGCCCGTTGAGGAGCAGCATCGTGAGGAGGCTGGAGGACCTGTTCAGCCTTTGCAGAAGCGTGAGGCAGGCGAGCCCCTGGCCATTTTGGACAACCAGGGTAGGGCGATGGTTCGTCCGGACCCTAGCAGGTATGATTAAAGTTCTGTTAATTTTTTTGATTTTTAGTATGGAATTAATATGTATGTAAAGTAAATTATGCTTATTAAATCACAGGACAATGTTGCTGGACTCTGGGCCTGTTTCTCGGGCTATCCGGGATATTTTCAGGCAGTGCTGGTTCGAGACTGGATCATCATGGCGCTTTCTGACAACGGACCAGAGGGAGTTCTATTTTCAGGAATTTCAGGTAATTAAATTTTCAGTTTAATATATTTAAGTTTTGGTATTTGTGAAATTCTAACTCAAAGCTCATGTTATTACTGTTTGCAGAAGAAGTTCTGGTGGGATGACTCTGCGTACAGCGAGGAGGTAATCAGACGGGTCTTCATGACCCATGCAGCCACCCGGTACAAAGACAACATCCACAAGATGAGGAAAATGCAAAAGAAGCATACATCTGTGAATCAGGAGATCTGGGAAGACTGGAATGCATTTTGGGACACAGAGAAGGAGAAAAAGAAGTCAGAGACAGCCCGGGCAAACCGGATGAGTGAGCCTGCGGGCCCTGGTTCCGGTCCTGTCCGTCATACCGGGGGATCTCGCTCTGCTATCAAGCATATGGATGTGATGGTTTGTTTCTAATCAGTAATTAAATTACTTAAATAACGTATTTGTTTTATTTTAATACTTAATAAATCTGTATTTTTCTGATAGGCTAAGGAGCTCGGCCGGAAGCCGACTGCGACAGAGCTGTACAGTCGCCTTCATAAAACGAAGGCTGAGAAGAAACCAGTCGACAAGAGAGCTCAGGATATGACTGTAAGTCCTTATCACATTAAAATTCTATAAGTTGTGTATATAGGCTTAAGTGTTGAATATATTATATATGAAGTGTTAAACTGTATAGGCTTAACGTTTGTGTAATTAGAACTTAATATATTTGGTTGGTTGGGTTATATATTGTAATTTGCTGTAATTTGCTTGCAGGACTTCCCTGAAAAATGGGTGATGTTCATATTACAGAGGAAATGCTGCCGAAATTTCCTGAATAATTAGAATTATTTATAAAGTGTTATGTTTTTTTATTTGTTATAAAACTAAACTGATATGTTTTGTAATTGTTTTGTACGTAGGACGCCATCGCTGAGAGGCTTGCTGCTGCGACACAGTCGCCGACCGGAGAGGGGAGCACCTCGAGTCCTGTGGATGAGACGCAGATATTTATGGATATCGAGGGCGTCAACAAGAAGCATCGGGTGTACGGCCTGGGTTCGGCTACCAGCAGATATGTAGGCCCGAGTATCAGACCGCAGAGAGGCAGCTCTTCACGAACATCACAGCAGGCGGATGAGGAGGTCGAGCGCCGTGTGCAGGCCGGCATCCAGGAGGGCCTGCGGCAGGTTGAGCAGCGGTTGGCGGCGCAGCAGGCCAGCATGGCACAGATGATACGTGATGAGATTGCACGGATGATGCCGAATCTCCCACCAGAGTATCAGCCACAGTTTCCCCCTCCTCCGCCAGACGGTGGCGACACTACAGATTTGTAGTTTCCTGTTTATTTTGTTTTCTAAAATATATTATGTACGATGTTTTTTTCAGACAACGTTTTATGTATACTTTGATATTTTATTTTATATATATATATACTTTTATTCAGTTTCAAATAGGTGTAATCTAAAATAAAATTTAATTATTGTATTTAGCAGGTTTTAAACATCAGTGAAACAAAAAAACAACAGAAAACAGCAGAAATTTGCCAAAATAATACACAATTGGCGACGGAAATATCCGTCGCTATAATGAACACAGTGAGACAAAATGTGACCGGTTAGCGACGGATATTTCCGTCGTAACCGGTCACATTTAGCGACGGATACTTCCGTCGCTAATATATCTATATCCGTCGCCAATTAGTCTCAGAATTCGTCTCCAAATGAGACTAATTGGCGACGGATTGGCAAATTTGGCGACGGAAATTCCGTCGCTAACTTTGCCACGGATTGAAAATGTTGGTCGCTACTCGTTTAGCGACCAACATTGTGGCGACGGAGTTAATCCGTCGCCATTCCGTCGCTAATCACCATTAGCGACGGAATGCAAGGGTTTAACGACGGAATATTCCGTCGCTAAACCACTGTTTTTTAGTAGTGATCGCCCGTCGTCAAGTATAGATCTTTTGTCATACCCGACGGTGCGAATCGCCCATTGTCAAATATAGACGTTTGTCATACCCAATGGTGCGAACTATCTTCAATTCATACAACGCAGTAAAGCAGACATGAATCGGAATAAATAAAAGCGAAACGCCAAAAAACCAGAATATAGATTTACTCTAAAATAAAGGCGAAACGCCCAAAAATCAGAGTATAGATTTACTCTAAAATAAAGGCGAAACGCCAAAAAAAAACCAGAGTATAGATTTACTCTAAAATAAAGGCGAAACGCCCAAAAACCAGAGTATAGATCTACCCTAAAAATAAAAGCAAAATGCCAAAAACAGAGTTTAGATTAACTCTAAAAGCGAAATATCAAAGATCAAAATCAACTCGAAGCAAAATAAAGCGAAAGACGAATTAACTAAATAAAGCAAAATAAAGCAAAAGACGAAACGCCAAGAAATAGAGGAATGCGAAAGAAAGAGAAACGCCGAAAAAAAAAATGCGAAAGAAAGGCAAAACGCCAATCAAAAGGAATGCGAAAGATCTCAGAACAGAAGATCGAGTCTAAAATGATTCGGATAAAAATAAGGCCAAGTGCCCAAATAAGGCGACTCGCTCAAATCAAAAGAAATAAAGCTACAGGCCGAAATCAACGAATCACATGCAACTCACCCAAATCAGAGGAACAAATCTTAAAAAGAAAGGAAGTCCGCCTGAAAAGAATTAAAATCAAGAAAAATCGACGAAATAAATTGAATGACCTGATCTCAAAAACGGGCATAAATACCCTATGAGATCAATGTATTTGTGGAGAAGCTTAAATGACTCATATCTGTTCAAAGAAGAAAACAAAACTCTCAAAATAAAAAAGAACTGCAAACAAGAAGAGTCACCTCGAAGAAACAATTACTCATTAAAAGAGTAAACATCAGCTGGAATAAAAGAATTCGATCAATGAAGATAAAGACAAGCGCGAAGAACACGGGAATGTTGAAATATGAAAACCAAGAAAAGAAGAATGAAGATCAAGAATAAGGAGGAATAAACAAGAAACTTAAAATCACAATCAACAAAGATCAAACATAGCAAATCAAATGAAAAATAATAAATAATGCGGCAGAAGAATCGACCGAGTACTAAACAAAGAAGACAATAAAAGTTTCGCGCACAAAAGAAGGTTCTTCCAAGATGAGATAACACCCAAAGATAAGGGTTCGCCCAGTACAAGGGCCTCGCCCACTAATGAAGATTCATATAGTATTAAAACTTCACCAAATGATGAGGAGTCGCCTCATGAATTTTGCCTATAAAAACAATAAAAAGAAGACAATAAGTCTCGTCAAGAAAATGAGCTTCGCCAAAAGGAATCGCAGAGAAGGATCTCAACAAAGAGGAAAAGAATAAACAAATAAAATTCAAAAGGCCGATGGATCGAATCACAAAATTGATTGGAAATTAGAAGACAATTGAAGAAATTTCAAGAACACAAAACAATCAAGACATGAACAAAGGAATACTTGGAGATAACCATCAAAATAAATCAACGAGATTCACCAAGAGTCTCGCCAAAAGAAGAAATCAAACACAAGAATTAAAGATTGAAGATGAGAATAAAGGCAAATCTACTTTCGAACAACCAAGAGTAAAAGATGAAAAATGAAACAAATACAATAGTTTAAAGACAAAGGAAGATAGAACGAATGCACTTCAAAAAATAACGAATAGATGAACGACACATGCGAAAAAGGAGAAAAACTAGAATCTTACTCAAGAAGCAAAAAGGAACGCCGGAATATAAAACGACTCGCCTCAAATAGAGCTGAAATACTCCAAGACATAAAATACCATGACTTCAGCCCACTTGCGGGGGGGTTAATGATGGATACCGAATCCCATTTTACTTATAATGGAGCCGAGTCGCAGGAGATCTATTTTCAGACGACACCAGACTCCCGCCCAAAGGGCCGAATCAAGATAAACCAGCGGCCGAATCCACCGGATCCGCCTTGACTGTAATACATCATTCGACATCATAAAGACCGAATCCCTGAGGACTCGGACAAAGCACGTCAACCCCGGGATTCGGATAAGATCACCAAGATCTACGCATATTCGGATTATCTGTCCTATTTGGATACAAATTCCAACTTAGGAAGATAGCCTCCAACTTAGGAAGACGAGACTATTTAGGAATATATTCCTAAATAGGACTCATGTCTGAATAAGGAAGAACACTCCTAATCAGGGACAATCCCTACAAAATAGGAATCACTTTCCTACTACAACTCTACAAGGTATACCATCTAATATAAAAGGAGCTTGAGGTATGCCTAAACACAGGACTTATAACAAATACAATTATTCTCCCTTAAGCCTAAACTGACTTAAGCATCGGAGAGCTAATCGGACAAACCGTCCGATTAGCCATCTACACTGTTTTGCAGGATTAATACCGTCAAGATGCCGGAATCCATCATTTGTCATCCTGTCCTGTTCGGTTAGAACCAAAAATATATTTCTATGAATGATAATCAATCTAATATTTTTTATTTTTTTTAGGCCAAACCCATATAAAGGTCCCTGTACTTTACATTTTTTTTTCTGTAGGTCCTTATACTTCATTTTTGTATTATATGGTCCCTCTACTTACATATTTTTGATTTTCAGGGTCCTTTGTGAGTTTTTTCCAGTCCCTCTACTTACAATTTTTGTTTCCTCCAGTCCCTCTACTTACAATTTTTGTTTCCTCCAGCCACAAAAAAGGACCGGAAAAAACTCATAAAGGACCTGAAAATCAAAAATACGTAAGTAGAGGGACTAAATAATACAAAAATGAAGTATAAGGACCTACGGAAAAAAATGTGTAAAGTACAGGGACCTCTATATGGGTTAAGCCTTTTTTTTATTAAGATATAATATTAAATAAAATTTATGATAAAATTTAAATATTTGTCATTTTGATAGTTTTAAACTTCTTTTTAGAAAAAATAATATTTAAAAATATTTTTATTAATATTTAAAATTATTTTCTAATAATTATTAATATTTTTTTATTAAAATATTTAATTAAATTTAAATTTGATTTCTATTATATGAAAAGTTGATTTCCATGAGTGTAAGGGAGAACGGGTGATTCTCATTAAAGGAATAATCACATTCTTATTTTTAGGTGAACTTTGATAAAATAAACATAAATAACGGGACTCATTCATTCCAATTAAAAAAAATTCTCATTTTTGTAATTTAAAATATTTTTTGTTAATTGTCACAATTTTTTAAATGTTAGTATTAATTATATTTTAAAATTTATTGTGGAGACAAGGAATGTGTAAGCTCATATGAAGCGAATATATAAAATTAAATTGGTTTATGGACTAAAATATGTAACATGTGATCAATTTTGAAAAATAATTAATCAACATTTAAATTAGTGATAAAATTTATATTGAAACGAAAGTACAATTAGAAGATTTATTAAATTTGAATCAGAGCATAGTTAATTTTTTTTATCGAAATTGTGATAAATTTGATTAAATTAAAAGATATGGTTGTAAATAAAAAAATGTATTTTTTTCTGGATTCAATTGGTTATTAAGCCAATATATATGTAGCGGGTTAACTAGTCTTTCTTAGAAAAGTTACTTTTGATGTGGTAACTTTGTAAGAGATTTTCTTTTGAAATACTTTTCTTTAAATAGTGATTTCCTAACTTTCATGTGCCCATATCATATCTTCCACAGTTCTTTCTTGAAGAAAGTTGCTGCAAAGTAATATAGAATCTGAATAAGGTCCTTTTTTTATATTTACTTTTTTTTTTTAAAAAACTTTGGTAAAATTTAAGAATATGGTACTTTTCTTTGAACCCTAAGGAACGTTTTCTAATATTAATTATTGTTGAACAAATTACTTTAACATCTTTTTTTATATGAGTTTCATTGATCTAGTTTGAAAATTAAACGATAAAATTCTTCAATTTTATTGCAATTAATATTTTTAATGCTAGCTAACTAAATTAAAAAAAATTATTAAAAAGAATTTACTATATCATTAAGTTTTATAAAAATATTATTTATATTTATATTTAAATTAATTAAAAATAAATTTAAAGACTAACTTGATATTTAATTTTATGAATTTAATTTTTTAAATTTAGTTGATTAACACAAAAAAATAAACAGAAAACTAAAATATCAACAAAAATAAAAATGAAAGATAATATCATTTATTTTTCAAACAAAAATGACGAAATAATAAATTATGATATATATCAAAACGTTTAAAGTAATTTAATCATTATTATTTAAATCTTTGGAACTTAAAAATAATAGATATTTAAAATAAAAAGAACTAAAAATATTATACACAATTGATAGAGGCAGTGACAGTAACATTTCAGATTAGGCCTAGTCCGTAGTCAATGTCCTCTTGTTGAACATGACCGTTAAAATGGCATCTCAGATTGTATAATTTAAGTTTAATTTAGTCCTTTAGTTGTCATTTTCTCAAAGGATAACTCCAAATGGTAAATTGCAACTTATCTTTGCGAAGAATCAAGTAAAATTACATTTAATAGAGGAAAAAAAAAACATAAATTCGATGATGGAGCATATCTGATTTTTATGTATGGCCGGTTTAATATTTTAAATAATTTTCAATACATGAGTGGGAATCAGTGTTTAATTATTTATACCAAATTATACCTTCTAATTGTATAAATACATAGTTAACTAAAAATTAACTAAATGTTGATGTGTTTAGTAACTAAAAATTATTCTTATTAAAATAAAATTAAAATTTAGTTATTAAATTAAAGGAATTTAAAATACGGCAATCAAAATTAAATATAAAAAAATACATTGACGACCATTATCTATTATTCAATATGTTAAATAATTGGTTATGAGGGTATAAAAACTATCGTTTATTTTTTAATATTTTAGTAACCGAATTTTAGTTACTTAACTTTAAATTTATTTTAAATAATTGTTTTCTAGCCAAAATGCATATGCAACAGCCGGAGTCTGACACGTGACAATCGGATTTTACTAGTTTCACTTAAAAACTTGCAACATAAGCACAGTTCAGTTTAAGAGGAAAGTTCTTAGCTCAAATTATGATTACATGCCAAGTTTTCAAGTAAAAATAAATAGAATATATGTCTGCCGCATATTGCATTTGCGCCGTAAAATCTCTTATTGAAATAAAATTAAAGTTTAGTAATCAAAATAAATTAAATTTATATTTTGTCACCAAATTATAAAAATACAATAATTTGAGTATCTTTAAGATAAATTACCCAATACCATTGTTATCAAAATATTTGAAAAAGAAAAACCTTAAATTTATAGACAAGAAAAGATTTTTGACTTACCTTACTCAAAGTACAACTTCATAATATGAGCAAGTACAATAAAGTGGAAAATAAATTAACCTCCATTAACTAAACAATCAAAACAGAAGATATACATTGAAGTCACTATGGAAATCACAGTCTTTGATCACATATGAGAATACCAATTCAGCAATAATTAATTTTTTTTTACCATAAATTACTAATTAGAGTTTAAATTTAGGCCTTAATTTCTTGATTTCCACCAGCTACAAATACTCCTGAATCCGCCTGAGACTTTTTACAGTAGGCAATTGCTCCTTCAATTGAATTCTCCAATTCTGAATTGGTGCTGGCACTTCTCTTGAGCACTTGCAAATCATAACACGCTCCTCCATTCGGCGACGAAGAACTAAACGAAAACGACGAAGACGACGAAGAACGCCCGGAATTCGAAGAAGATGTAGATGATGAAAATGACTTATTATAGTTACTACTATTTTTATCGGCACATAGTCTCAAGTTTTGATTGACAACAATGTCGTAGTCGCTAAAATCTGAAGTGCGCGTTTCATCCCGCCGCTCACGACGGCCCTTTTGGATCACTCCGGAAAATGATGATCTTCTCCTAGCAGGATTCAAACTTGCAGAATCAACCATGTAATCTGATAACTTGCACTTACTTGCAGCACAATCTTTCTCTTTCGAAACCGCTAATTCTGATTTAGCCGGTTCTACATTCGAACACGAGCCAGATTTGTAACTAAACAAAGATTTGAAATACAGACTCCATTTTTGACCTAATAGAGACCTCTTCAACCTCTTGGTCCAAGATTTTGCTGTTATTGGATGGTTAAAACCGATTAATTCAAAGAAATAATCATCATCCGGGTTGAGTAATTCATCATTGCTGAGCCTGCGAGATACGGAAGGCGAAATATTGCAGGAAGAAGGTGTAATAAAAGTAGGGTTTTGAAGGAGTTTTTGAACCATTTGCATACGAGGAGGAAGATGAAGAGGAAGAAGATTGCCTTTGTAGAAAAGTTCGTCGGCCGGAGAATACGAAAAAGTGGTGTGTTTATCAGAAGAAACTGAACACATTTGAAATTCAAAGTCTCTGGTTTGGGGTGGTGGAGAGGTTATTGAGTAGCAGAAGAAGTTATTATTAGGAGAGGAGATAAGTTCAATGTCAATGTAGTCATCATCTATTCTCATTTTTTTTGAGTTATTGATTTCTTGATCTGTAGTTTCATATCAGTATCACTCACTCTTATATAGGGAATTGAGCTTGGTGAAATAAAGAAAATGAGGAAATAATTATTAGATCAACTGGTTTGCTAGGTGAGATTATCAACTTTTTATTAATAATATGACGCATGCATAGTTATATTTAGGCAAAATGAACTTCTTTTTTTATATAATCGGAGGAGGTGGAGCGTTTGTGAAAGGAATTGAATCCACGATCTAGCAGTTTGCAGCCCATTGTTTATACCATTTAAACTATAGCTTAGCTCATTGGTAAGGCAAAATAAACTTGTCAATATGTAATGTTACTATTTTTGTTAGATATGTCACGATCTTTAAATTTTGTCAATTTGATTTTTTATTTTTTTATTTTTTACCTAATATACTCATGACTTGTTTGAACTAACGTGACATAATATTGTTTATTTACATGTACGGAATTTATCCTAAGTGGCATATATAATCCTGCATTATGTCCGATCCAAATGAATCGTGGGTATGGTTGACAAAGATTTAAAAGATGATAAATCATTTGATTTTTTTTTTAAATTATGGTATATTTAGCAAGAATATCAAAATTGAAGGTAGATAATAATTTTGCCTTATAATAAAATTTGGCTTAAATGCACCAAAAATCACCAATTTTCGCGTGTTTTTAGTATTTAACATAATCTTTTAATTTTGGCAAAAAAATACATGAACTTTTAAAATTTGGCAATTAAAAACACAGACACCATTTTGGATATAAAACGGCGCCGTTTTACATTAAAACGACGCCATTTTGGATTGTCTCCTTCGCCGTAGACTGCAAATTCTGGGAATTCTATCGATAAAAAAGAGGCATAGGCATCGCCTCTCGATCCAATCCGGCTTCGCTGGCCTCCCTGGAAAATAACACTATTTTTCAAAGGAAAACACACTTGTTCTTAATTGGAAAAAATTAAAAAGTTCATGTTTAATATGCCAAAATTAAAAGATTATGTTAAATACCAAAAATACACGAAATTTGGTGATTTTTGGTGCATTAAAGCCATAAAATTTTAATTAATAAGTTATAGTTTTTTTTTCAAAAGGAGTAGTTTTTTTTTTAACAAAAGTAGGGGTAGATAGATAATGAAAAGCGAACAGATTACAGAAAATGCAGAAGTTATAGTTAATTCTTTTTAAAGGGTTATCTGTTGATGTGATTTACGATAACTAAAATTTTAATTTGATTATATTACGATGTTCCGCTACTAATACAAAAATTTAATTTAAAAAATTTACCATTGTGAGGGGCAGAGCATCCTTTAAAGTGAAGATAGGGTCAAGTCAGAAAAATAAACGTGGACGATCAGAATTTATTTTATTAAAAAGAGAAAAGAATTTGCTTTAGGGATTTTGAAATGGTTCCAAATAATAAAATGTCAGAAGAAATTATGGAATTCTCCTTCCCCCGTTCCCTGGCAGCTAGTCACTGACCCATATGCATTGATACCCCTCTTTAAGCAAAAGTTAATCGTATGCATATATATCTTTTTTCATTATGAGTGAAAATGAAAAAGAGTAAAAAGGGTTAATATATACGGTTCATCAACTTATAAACAAGATTCTAATAATTCGGTTTTAGGTAATTTTTATATCAATCATGTCCAAAATCTCCAATTAAAAACTTTTTTTTTACAGAAAGATAATATTTCATTAATCATAAAATTTGACTTTCGGAGTTTTAAATTTAGTCACGTTATTTTGGCTAGAGAATTACAACAAAATTTATTATCTCTAAGGGTTTTTTTAGTCACCGGTAATCACAATTTTTGTCTATAAAAACTAAAGTAGCAGGACGAGTAGCTCTCAACAATCTAAAACAATTACTTCGCAATTTATATCCACCGGTTGTCCATTAACAATGACATCAATGATTGGTTTGGTATCTGTAATATCCCAAAAAATGTAATCGTTAATTTTGCTATGTGTCCAGATTTAGACAACCAGGACAGTAAAAAATAATTTTTAAATTTAAAATGTGAATTTAAATAAGTGGATAAGTGAATAAGTATATGGAAAGTCTAAATATTATTTTTGGAATTTTGGGTATTTAAATCATGTTTAAAAAATGACTTATCCTCTGGAAAAAAAACATCACCTTTTAGCCCCAATTCGTTTGTACCCTCACGTTTTAAAACCACCAAATATACGAAAAATTACGACCTTTCGATTTTAATTGCACCTTCAATTATTACAATCAACACATTTTGGTTTCAATTACACCCTTAAACATTAAATTGACCTTTTTTCCAATACTTCAAATATTAATAAATATTCTAAATGATTCTCATAGTTATAATTAAAACAAAAAACCCTTAAATTTTAAAAAATCAATAATAATTTTTCATTAAATATAAATTAATTAAATATATTAATAAATAATTTTAAAAATTTAAATAATTTAAAAACAAATTTAAATATAAATAATTTTTATTTTTTAAAAAAATAAAAATCAAAAATGTGTTCGTCTTCGTCCATGGAAAACGACCAAGTCATCTTCCATGGAAGAAGATGACGCAAGAAGAAGACGAGTGCGTCATCTTCAAAGTTCGTCTTCCTCGTATGAGGAAGACGAACATGGCGTCTTCCTCCATACAAGACGACCTGGATGTCTTCCATGGAGCAAGATGACTAGTTCGTCTTCCTCGAGACGAATCTGGAATGGTTCGTCTTAAGGAAGACGAACGAGTTTTAAATTTTTAGGTTAAAAAAAATTAAAAATCATTTTATATCTAAAAAAATTATTTTATTTGTTAAAAATTATTGAATATAAATTTTTTAGCGGCTTGGATAGTGGAGACAAAATCATTCAAATATCGAAATATCGTCAAAAAATTTGTTGAGTCGAGACGGCGTTGTTGTAGATGTGTATTTTTTATAAAATGAATATATTTATTTAAATTAAATAAAAAATTATCGTTAAGTTTAATAATTTTTAAAAAGAATAGTTTTTTTTTAAAAAAAAATAGAACATTGAGGCCTATTAAGAATATATGGTAAATTTAAATTATTAATTTGAAATTTTCAAGTGAAAAGAGGTCAATTTGATGTTTGAGGGTGCAATTGAAAGTTAAAGATCGTAATTTGGGTATATTTGTTGGTTTTAGAATGTGAGGGTGCAAACGAATTGAGACTAAAAGGGGGAGAGGTTTTTAGAGGGTAAGCCTTAAAGAATTTAAGATTATAACCGCTAAAATAATTGAAATAAATTATTTTAAAAGCCCCGAAATATTATTTGAGTCTAATGTTCATAAAATAATATTTAGAAGTGTTATGAAGAATTTAAAATTGAAAGTTATAAAAAGTCAATTTTAGCCTTAAACTTGGATTTATTTACGAAATTGCCATAAGAGCAAAATTGTAATTTTGTCCAAGTTGGTTTATATATGCCTAAGTCATCTTTCCCAAATTCATTTTCACCATTTACGTATGGTTTTTCCGAGCTCCCACTTTAAGCCATATGTATGATATTTTTAACTTATTTCTTTGAACTTTAGAAATGAAAAAAATGTTAACCGAATATCATAAACTATTTATTTAAAGTTTTTTTTACGATCAAATGATTTTTAAAGGATGTTTGGCGGTGATATAGGGGTTGTTTCTTTGAAAGTTGAAATATGAGTTGTTTTTGTTGATTTTTCTTTGTAAAAACGATAATTACCGTAAACTGCTAAATTGTCGTTTATTTTAGGTTTTGAAATTATATCCGGTGATTTTAAGGGTGGTTTACGGGTTGGAAATATATTTTTTTAATATAATTTTATTTTGGTTGGTTTTGATGATTTTGTGTGTTTAAACTCGTTTAAATAACATTTTTAGCGTTTTTACAAGGTTTTACAAGGTTTTTTTCTCACCGGCCACCAGAATCTGGTGACTGGCGAGAAGAACAGCAAGGCACAGAGCTTAACAAAACTTTGTCATGCTTGTCTCGACAGCACGACAGTTTCATTGCCGAGAGCACTTCGGTAGAAAACTGCCGAAGTGACTCGACAGTTTCTGCCCTGCCGAGGTGCAAGGAGGCAGAGCCCCCTGAGCAGGGGCTCAAAACCTCAGCCCTGGATAGTCATGGTGATTGGTTTTAACGTTTTGGTGGTTAAACGTTAAGTTTCCGACATATTTGTATGTTTTGAAAAGTGAATTTCTCAAAATAAAATATTTTTAGAAATATACTAGTATGGTTTTATTAATAAGTTTTAGAATTACAATTGGATTCTAATTATATGTGTATTTATTTGTTTAAATAAACTATGGTGGTATCACTTATCGTAAATTAAACGATAATTTGAAAAAGAGATAGTTTGAATCAAATTTGGTTATTTGATTTTGGCTTAAATGCATCAAAACCACCAACTTTTGCGTGTTTTTGGTATTTAACATGAACTTTTAATTTTGGCATACAAATATATGAACTTTCAAAATTTTGCAATAATGACATCGACGTCGTTTTGGGAGTAAAACGGTGCCGTTTTGGATGTAAAAAGACACCGTTTTGGATATAAAAGGACACCGTTTTAAATGAAAAAACGCAAACGTGATACATAATTGCAAAATTGGAAAGTTCATGTTAAATATGCCAAAATTAAAAGTTCATGTTAAATACCAAAAACACGCGAAAGTTGGTGATTTTTGATGCATTTAAGCCTTTGATTTTAGTTGAGTCGGTCTAGAATAAATTCTACAATTTGAATTTATTTCAATTATTAATGTTTAAATTCTAACTAGATCTAGTGAATCGTATCGCGGGTACCGACAAACGAAGGAATTGATATTCAGAAGACGTAATTAATAATTGTAAGCGAGTGTTTGAATTTTTACTGATGAATATTAGTATTAAAAATATTTATAAAATATGTTACATGATTTCTAATGTGTGTTTGCTTTTAAAATTTATTTGCACTTACATGCATTCATAGTTTTAAAACCTATTGAGCTCCATTGGAACATGCTTCCTATTAAGCACCAATAGAGTTGTGTAATCACCAGTAATGATTCTTAGATTAAGTATATTGGATATATATAAATTGTGATATGAGTTTGAGGCGACGGTCTAGACTTACGGAATTTATTTCTGAGGCTACGGCTTAGAAACCTGATTTAGATCTGTCAGGCGATGGTACTATAGACACACGGCCGGGATCTGTGTTGGACAAAACTTTACAGGTTATGGATATATATGTTATAGCATGTTAAAATTATGAATTTGTGGTTTTAGGGTTTTATTTGGATCATAGATTTGTCTGCATATGATTTCATAATGTTTATTAGTAAATTTTGCAAACTCACTCAATTTAAAACTGACCCAGTTGTTATACTAA
The DNA here is from genome assembly GCF_937616625.2 of Mercurialis annua. Taxonomy (NCBI): domain Eukaryota; kingdom Viridiplantae; phylum Streptophyta; class Magnoliopsida; order Malpighiales; family Euphorbiaceae; genus Mercurialis; species Mercurialis annua. Next base: position 12,054,932 of record NC_065570.1, read on the forward strand.
TTTTTCAGGTAAATAGTTTTGCTAGCTTAGATTTTTAATTCTGTCTCTAAAAATTCATCTGGTTTGTAATAAAAGCGCAATGGCTTTCAAACTCTAGAGCTGCAGTTTAAGTAGTACCTTGGAAGTCAAGTCTGACTTACTATTATTTTAATATTCAGTTAAAACTCTAGTTTACTATTATGGTAATATGTTGCGTATGTATGTATGTATAACTATGCAAGTATGAATACGACATCCATTTTGTGTTGGCTACGCCGGTTATATAAGATATGGTTTATGAAATAAGATGATGCAATAATTGTGTATGATAATTGTTGTCAAGTTTCATTATGAATCTATCGTCGGAAAATTTTAAAAGAAGTTTAAAATGTTGGAAAACCATTTGAATAATCCGCAAACATTTTATAGAGAAAGTTGGGTTTTGGAGCAATGGTTTAAAGTCCTAGGCCATTGCTAATATGCACTAAGTATTATATGATAAATGCCCCTATGTATTTAAAGGATCTACTGCAACACATAAGATTCCAGTCATGTCAATTGTTATATCATCATTTGTTTTCAAATATTAGATACTTTTCTCCAGGAGAGAGTATGTGTTTATGACTTGTATTATGTGTTTTAATGATTAGTTGTAACATAGTTAGTGATGTGTGTGGTCGAACGCTAAATAGACGACGCGATTTGATCAGGATGGTTGATCAACAACAAGTAGGAGCCAATGCTGCAAAAGTTCAGCATGAGGAAGATGTTCAAGATGAGGCATCTGTCCTTAACAATCTGTTACAAGCAACAGGTAGAGGTTGTGGATGACATAGAGGTAGAGGTCAAGGAGCGCCATATTTTAATATCCGAGGCTTCGATTTTGACTAGTTTTTGGACGGAATTGCAACTATGGAAATTAAGCGGAGGTGCAAAATATGCACAAAGAACGGTTGACTTTTCAAAAACAACGTGCTGGTACGAACGGTGATCGAGATATTATTCTGGCTTATATGAGGATCACACCCACAAAATTTGATGGTTTAAATGATGCGTTGGATTTTCTAGAAGAAGTGGAAACAAATGCTAGACGTCTTCAAACGGATGAAAGACAATTGATTTTACTGGTCGAGATGTCGATGAAGGGATCAACAAAGGATTAGTTTCATAAAGTTATTCAACCTACCATGAGTCAAATGATATGGAATGAGTTTGTTACTTGATATAGGGAGTTCGTTCTGCCGTTTTCAGTAACGGAGAACTATCGAGATAGGCTGATAACTCTCACCAAGGATGGTAATAAAGTGCAGGAATATGTAACAGAGTTTATAAGGCTAAGTTGTTTCGCACCTAATTTGATGCTAGATCCAATCAGAGTTAATTCGAGGTTCATTAAGTGATTGGGACCCGATTGTATTGAACTATTATATGATGTAAGAAGAGATTTGGTTCAAATAATTAATAGTGCACGAAAAATGGAGAGCTCTTTGATTCAGTTTGGAAAAGTAACTCATTCTACGGGACAAGTGTCAATTAAGGAAGGCAATACAAGTTTTGTAGTTAGTACGATGTATCATACGAGTAATTTTATGGTACCACGTCAGTGTTTTAAGAGGTCTAAGAGAGATAAGAGATTTGGTACAGCTAGAGCAAGTTCGAGTGGACAAAGTTCAAGAGTTTAAACTCCAGTGTGTCAGACTTGTAGGAGAGGGCATTTTGGAGTATGCCATTTGGCGTCTGGAGCATGTTTTGTATGTGGACAACATGATCATTTTTCTAGAGAATGCCTGATGTCAAACTACTAGTGTCACACAACTAGTATTTCTCAGCCAAGACCTATTTATCATATAACATCTGGACAAGGTCACAATGAAAGTGTGTTCACTGGCCAACGTGGAAGAGGGTATGGATTCGGAAATAGAGGAGGAGAAAGAAGTACCGGAGAACAAGGATTTGGAGTGACTACTCAGGCTAGTGGAGGTCGGGACCGAGTTTTTGCTATAAATCCTCAGGAAGCTCAGGCATCAAAAGTAGTAATGCAAGGTGCATTTTCAATAGCTTCGCAAGATGCATCAATTTTGTTTGATCCTGGTATTACGCATTCATTTGTGTCGTCAAGTTTTGTAGTAAAATTTAGAAAACAACCTACGTATTTGCAAAACTCATTGTCAGTATCTACACCTATAGGAGATAATGTTGATGTTAACATAGTATATATGTCATGTCCTTTAAATATCCAAGGACGAGAATTGTTCATGGATCTTTTACTGCTCGATGTGTTAGTCATTGATGTGATATTAGGAATGGACTGGTTAGCACGACACTACGCGAATGTATAGATTGTCGGAAGAAAATAGTGACGTTCCATACTCATGGAACCGAACTCATCTCAATTCAGGGCGAGAAGTTAGAACACACAATAAACTAACGATGAAATTTAGGTCAACCAATTTTATCGCCATTTTGTCGAGAATCAGCAAATTACCAACAAATGTCACTAAATTTCGTCAGTAATCTATTGTTTTCTAATAGTGATTAAAAAGGAAACCCTAAACAAAACAAAATATAATAAATATAATAATTAAAAAGATAAAATGCAATTTCGAAGACCTTAATGATCGAATTTGGCGCAACAGAGACAATGCTCATTAGTAAAGTAATAAGATGAATTTACACAAAAGACTTCATTTTTAAATTTATTTGCACTCAATATCTCATTTTTAAAAATTTATTTTTTATCTCATTTTTTAATTATTTTTAGTTGTACTCTCAACTAAATTAAATTATTAGCATTTTAACTCCCCTCATATAAAACACATGTACACACTTATTTTCTCATTTTTTTCTCTCTCTCTTGTCTACTCTTTCTCCTTTTTTTCTCGTTTTTCTTTCTTTTTTTTTCTTTCTTCTCCTTTTCTTTTTTTGAATTTTTTTACATTTTTTTTCCATTTTAGTGGAATTTTTTTAACAAATCCTATCTAAAAAGACAAGATAAAGAAGAATTCGCTATGAAAAATTCAATCGTATTCGTGTCAAAATATTGAAATAACGAAATTTTCCGCCATCGCCATAACTGGTATTCTTTTTCAGAATCTTCTTCTTCTTCCTTCTCTTTTTATATTATTTTAAATAGTTTTAGTATTATTTTCTAGTAATTTTTTTAATTTTTTTTGAAAAATCGCCATTTTCTTCATTAATGATGTTTTGACCTCGTTTTTAAACATTTTTTAAATTAATTATGAAAACCAATTGAATCTGTTTGAAACTTTTTTAAACTGTTTGAAATCTTTGTAAACTGTTTGAAACTGTTATTTTTTAGACCACTACTGTAAACTGTTTGAAACTATTTTTTAACCATTTCAAAAAAATTGAAACCTTTTGTAGACAGTTTGAAAGTGTTTTTAGAAACCGTTTTAAACTGTTTGAGATCTTTATAAACCGTTTGAAACTGTTTTTTTAACTGTTTGAAACCTTTTGTAGACAGTTTGAAACAGTTATTTTTAAGGATTGCTTGAAACTATTTTTTGAAACCTTTATTAAATATTTGAAACTGTTTGAAAGTGTTTGAAATTTTTGTAAACTGTTTGAAACTATTTGAAATCTTTGTAAGCTGTTTCAAATTATTGTATACATTTTTTTTAGGATAGTTGCAAAACTATGCTTACAAAACCTATTGAAACTATTTGAAACTATTTTTAATTGGAAAAAATACATTAATAGTTTACAGTGTTCTTTCGTTTTGGAGAAAGTTATGATCGTTGGGTCTATATTTAAAATAATTTTTGAAGCGATTTAATTACGAATTAAAAATTCGAGCGGATCGGAAATTAGATTTGAAACTAGTAATAAAATTTTAAGAAGTACTAATAGAATCGCAGAAATTAATTTATTGAAATTTTATGAGTTGAAGATTTAGGATTGATTTGTTGATTTGTTGAATTGTTAATTTATTTAAAAAAAGAAGAAGAAGAAGAACGAAGTTACTGTGACTAAAACATGTAAAGTAAATATGAAGTTCAAAAATAAAAAATAAAGAGTAAAACAAATAAGTATGAAATACGCTAAGATAGAGAAATAAAGGTGGAGAATCAGGATTATAAAATGCTAATTTTTTAACTTTTTTTATGTATTCTTCTAATTATTCCAAATAATAAGTCTTATTCACTGGTCCGCTTCCATTCAAATTAGACTTACAAATCCTTTGATTCGCACACATTTCGTATTTTGAAAAATTTCTAAAAAAATTAAAAGTTGGATTATCGATCCAGTTTTTCTATAAATTCCAAATATACATCACTTAATCTCATATAAAGTCTTCTCTGACTTTTCGTAAAGTTTTAGAGAAAATTAAGTATATAGAGAAGAGGACCATCTTCTGATTAAAATCATATGAAAGAGGATTTTAATTTATGGTACAGATGGCTTCGAGAGATTAAAAATTAATGAATGTCTCCAAATCAGATTTCATTTCTTAATTCACTACAAGATAAGGGACTTTTGATAATCGTCTATATTACAACGACTATTAAATCATTATAATATGTATACCTTTTATAACGATCATTTTAATATCGTTTCTAAATAAAATTATTTTACGCCGCCTAGTAAAATCGTTATTAAAAGTCATATTTTTAGCAACGACTTAATTTATACCATTTTTAAATATAATTATTTTACGACTAATCATGTCATTATAAATTATATGCTTTACCAACGATTTAATTTGTGTCGTTTTTAAATATTACCATTTCACAACGATAAAAATTTAGTTGCTAAAAGAAAGAAGACAAATTTAAAATCCCACATTGAAAATAAGTGAAATGAGAATGATGCATTTTAACTATAAAAATAATTTTTTTATTTTTATTGTAATATATCAATAAAAAAAGTGAAAAATATTAAATTTTAATAATTTTTTTATTTTAAATTATATAAAAAATTCTTTATAGGGTTAATTGCATATGAATTCACCAACTTTGTCTTAATTTGAAATGACAACATAAACTTTCAAATTTGACAATGTCATTAACAAACTTTGCAATTGGCAAACCAATATACCGATATTTTTCTGGGACATTTTTGCTGAACTGAAAGCCGGAATTGCCATGTTTACTGACAAAATAGATTTCAATATTTGCCACGTAATTCGACTCGTTACAAATTTAAATCACGAACTTAAGCGTAATTTGCAATTACAACACTAACTTTAAAATTTTAGCAAAAATGGGTATCAACTTTTACTTTTTAAAAAATCGAAACACTAAATTTTTCAACGTGTCAGCCTAAATGACAATATTGGCATCGAACTCAGCAGATTCGTATCAGAAAATGAACGGTGTTTTGATTTGCGAAAAAGTGAAAGTTGGTATCTAGCATTGCCAAGTTTTAAAGTTTATGTTGTAATTGCAAATTATGCTAAAATTCGCGATTTAATTTGCAATTAACCCTTCTTTATATAACATATTAAAATAATAATTAATATTATAATGTTTTGACAACGACTTTTTTATAGTAGTTTTTAATAACCAATCTTATAGATTTTGCAAAACATATAGCAACAACTAATACTAAGAAATTGTTATGAAAAACATTACATTATCATGTCAACACGCACATGTTTATCGTTGTTAAAAAAATTTAAAAGCCATATTTTGAGTTTTTATAACGACAATTGATGTTTCTAAAATCAAATTTCTTGATTTTAAATTCAACAATTACATAATATGCGTTCTAAAATACATGTATATCGATCCGGCTAAATAGAAATATTAGATTTCTAACACAGTAACCCCAATGTTTTAAACCGCTTGATAGGCTCCAAGCTGGAATCCTTCTTAAAACTTCTAACATACAAAACATTTTTCTATCAAAATATCTAGACGTAAATTCATTGAACCTTCAGCCAACACAAATTTTGTCAAATTAATCCAGATCAAACGGAACAATGCGTACCCTTAGTCAATAATGCAAGGAAGTACAGTAATTAAAAATGGATATATAGCTGAGCTGGAGCATACCCTGTATGTATACGCATTCTTTAAATAATTTAAGTCAGTGATGATCAACTGCATGCATGCAAAATTGTAAATACTATGAATTTGAAAAAGGTTTATATATAATATTTATATTTTTGTACAAAAGGGGAGAATCTTAAATTAATAACTACAACTGAAGATGTTGACAGTGTTGGCTTAGCGATCTTGTTTTTGCTTGGAATTTTCGATGCCCTAAAATCAACAGTGTTCGAGAAAACGATGTATGCATGTAATGGATACAGACCGGTTTCCGCTTTAGTTCATATTATCATACGCAATTTGCACTATTTTGCACTGATCTCATCCGTTTTTTCTTCCTACTTGTCGATACGGGTAGGCAGGAGCGGAACTAGAAATTCAAGTATGGGGGGCGTGAATATAGAAATAGAAATTTAAATGCGCGGATTGCACAAGATAGAAATTCAAAACACTATTTTTTAAAGAAAATAAAAAAAAATTAAGGGGGCAGTTGCCCCTTCATCCCCTAGCTGGTCCACCACTGGGGGTAGGGGTATGCACCAAATCAAACCGATAAAAAACCGGATAAACCATATTGAATGTAGTGGGTTTGGCTTATCTTAATTATTTTTCAAAAAAATTATTTAATTTAGTTTTACATATTTAAGATTTTTCATTTTTACAGCCATGAGGCTTAATCACTCAAAACCCCCTCACCTTTAACCCCTTTTGCAATTATACCCCGACGTAGGAATTTTTTCAATTTTACCCTAATTTGTCATTTTGTGTTTCAATTGTACCCCAAAATATGAAATTGACCTCTTTTCATTAAAAAAAAGTATAAAATAATCCTTCATTTTTAGCCTATATTTCAATCAGACTCTAATATTATTAATAATATAAAAAATTAAAAAATTATTTTAAATTTTTTTCTAAGTGAAAAGAGGTCAATTTAATGTTTTGGGGTACAATTGAAACATAAAAATCTAAATTAGGGTACAATTGAAAAATTTCCTACGTTAAGGTATAATTGCAAAAGAGGTAAAAGATGAGTGGGTTTTAAGTGATTAAGCCCAGCCATGAAAATTAAGTTACTTAAAAAATTTAGCCAATAATTGCTTATGTGAGGACGGGATATGTGTAGTTAGTTATTCAATTTTATAGTTGCCATACAAGTAATTATTGGACTGCATTTCTATAACAATATTTCATTATTATAAACATAAAATTTCAATTATGAAAATATAATAACTCGTATGTTTTTTTTTATAATTGGTGCGGGGAAAGCGCTTATTAGAGAATTTAAATCACGATTTAACAGTTTGTGCCTAGCGCTTATACCATTTGAGTTATAGTTCATTGGTACAAATCGAATGTTGAACCGTTTAATAAATTGCTTTGAGTTGATTATCAAAAAGAAAATTGCTTTGAGTTCAATAATTCCACGTATTTTTATTCCTACTAGTTTCGCATTACGTGCTATGCACGTGGCTCGTAACGTAACACGTCAATAAACGTATTAGTTAAGAATTTTTGTAAAAGTAAATATAATATATTCGGTTATTAAATTTGTTCCATACTGAATTTATTCTTCTTTTGATTTTATAATAACCATAATTAAATAATTAATTTTATTTTATTAATAATATCTTTAAAAATAATAATAAGATAGAAATTTAAATAATAATATATTGACCAAATACAGTATTTTAATTTTGTAGTTCAATCAAACTAAAATAGGTATTCCTACTAATTTGGAGACAATTTAGTTATTTTTTACATATTAAAACTAAATTGGAGATAAGTTAGCTACCTATTCTAATTAGGACTTTAATTACAATAGTGATTAATTAAATAACTAATTAGGTAATGACTATAAAACCTTTATTTAATACTAAACTGAAAAGGATTATTCGGTAAATTTGCCTGTCCCCCCCCCCCATCCGTGCTTTTATATATAGTACTAGTTTTTCGCCACGTGCTACGCACGTGAGCGATATTCATATGACCCGTTATATATATTTAAGAATAATTAAAATATTAAATAAAATAGTGTCGATAGTGAATTATTATGGAATATTTTTTATTCATATGTATGCTACGCACATGCGTGATAATTATATGACCCGTTGTTTAATTATTAAATATAATATTTTAATAATTATCCTATAGTCGACCATTTTTTACACTGAATTATAGAATTTGTTTATTATCTTTATTTTTCTTTAAAAAATGATGCTTGCATTATATATATGTCAAAAAAACAATGTAATGTAAAAAAATATAAAAAGAATCAAAATAATAAATTTAGAGTCTATAAATATATAAATTAGAAGGTGTTATGGTTAAAATCTATGTATAACTTGAAGGATTGCTTGTAAACTATGAACATAATTGTAGAATCGATAAAATTTGGAGGGCCATAGTTAAAATTTAAAGAGGATCCAAAAGACAAATATATAATTCATAAGGACATATTTGGAAACTCTTAGAAATTTGGGGGACCGTGACTCCTTGTCTCCATGTACCTCTGCCTCCGCCAATGCTTGTAGATAATATTGCTAATAATAATCAAGTAAGTTGATTAGCGAATCCAAATTTTGATTTTTCTTATTATTAATTTAGCTTTCAATCATACTTCACCTTCAGTTTTATCAATTTATAGAGAATCTACAAATTTCATTGTGAGTAAACTTATTAGTTAGATGTGGAATGTATTTATATGGACTCCATCAATTGGTAGACTTCTTCGGCAATTAGTATAGTTGCTAAGTTTATTTAATATTATATTTTAAATATTAAATTTTGAAATTGTAGCATGATTTTTTAATTAAAAAAAGTTAATATTAAATTTTGGAATGTAACATGATTTTTGAATAGAAAAAATTTAGGTGTTCGTGTTTTAATAGACATAATTAGATAATATATTTGTTTATGTATGTGCTTAGTAATTATAGTTATTAACGTTTATCCAACTTCTAAATATGTTGGAATTTTACTTGTATTCAACTATTCATTACTCCCTATAAACGTGATCTTTATTTAATTATATATACTCCTATTTACTTCTTAATTTGTTAAATAATTTTTATTTATTAGACTCCTATTCACTTTTTATTTTGTTAGAAATTGACTTACAGTTAAGTATTCATTATTAAAATATAAAGTTAATTTTATATATTAAAGATTAATTATTACTATACTGTGTTATTAGCTGTATAATTGGCAAAAGAACAATACATTAGACACTTTAATTTGGATTGTACCCACTTATGATCTTATTTTTTTGCATGTTGCTTTATTTATTATAGTATTTCATCCTTTTTATTGAAATTAATTTTTTATGTATATTATTTTGAAATTAGACTCTAAATAATTGCAATAGTCTTAATTTCTTTTAGACGTGGATGTTAGATTTTTAATTTATATTTTCATGCAATTAAGTAATGCATGCTTGAAGATTGTTTGAGTTATAAAGAGTCCTATTTAACATCATCTTAGTTTTTTCTCTTTCAAATATTTTCCTACGATTTTAATTTTGTAGTTGTTTATTAGAATTGAACTTCTACATTTTTTAATTGTTTTTAAAGTTTGTTTTATTAGAATTAGACTTGTGTTAAATTTCGTAAATATTTTAAATTTTCGCCACGTGAGCGATATTTATATGATCCGTTATATATTTAATAATAAAAAAAATATAAAAAAAATAATTTAGTTGTTAATAAATTATTATGAATAATTTTTTATTTGTATGTTTTAGGCATGTAAGTGATAATTATATGATCCGTTATTTGATTTAACTATCAATTAAATTATTAAATATAATATTTTAATTATAAATAACTGGTTTGAATATTAATTTAGTTATTTTCCCCCATAGAAATAGACTTAACCACAACTAATATTATATTACATAAGTATATAATTTTTATGATATACACACCTAACTAAATTATAATGAAATTACACTCTTATACTATTAATATTTGTTTCTACAGAAAAAGAAAAAGCAATTCCCAAACCAAATGTAATTCTATTAGTATGGTTAATAGTTTTTTCGTTAGAATTATACTTGTAGTGAATTACTCCCTCCGTTCTTTTTTAGTTGTTCATTTAGCAAATTTTATTTGTCTACAAATAGTTGTCCATTTAGTAATTCCATGTGATATTAGCTACTTATCTTCTAAGTTTACCCATCCCTAATAAATGACTCTATGTTTTAATTTAAAAGACATTTATTAACTAATAGGGCTATATTAGTATTTTTCTTTATAAATTAAGACAAAAGAAGCACTATCTTGGTATGTGCAATATTGGTTAAATGGACAACTAAAAAAGAACAGAGGTAGTACTATTTATTCCATTATTTCCTTAATAATTAATACCCTTTAAGTTAATGAGCTAGCATGCATTAACCTGAAAAATATAATTTGTGTTGGACTCTTTAGAAATTTGATATGCTTCTTTAAAAAATTGAATACCTAATAAACAATTTTTATAAGTTGAATAAACTGTCAATTTATAATCTAATGCTTATAATAAAATGTAACCTATAAAAAAAAATAATGGGTTAATTCCTAAAAAAATCACGAACTTTACACGAAATTTCATTTTAATCATGACCTTTAAAAGTTGCCATTTAAAGGCACGAACTTTCATTTTGTTTCAAATCTATCATTTTAGTGTATTTTTGTTGACTAAATTCTTCAATAAACCATTAAGGAAAGACCCAAATTATAAATCGACATCAAATCTTATTATCTTTTAGTTAGAGTATATAGGATTAGGAATTTTTGGTTAGATAAAATACACCGGATTTTATTTTGGTAATAGATTTGAAACAAAATGAAAGTTCGTGCCTTTAAATGACAACTTTTAAAGTTCATGATTAAAATGAAACTTCACGTAAAGTTCGTGATTTTTTTAGGAATTAACCCTAAATTAATTGCGCAACATAAACTATTACTGAAAATACACAACACTACATCATCACATCATCACAAAATTATTGCATTAAAAAAGTAATTGAAAAAAAAAATCAAATACCTGAGGTTTATTAAACTGTACCTGAGGTTTTTTTTTTTTACCCGAAATAGATGTTTACTTATGCTCTTAAAAACCCAATAAAATGTGCATATGCATACATATAAATTTAACCTTCAGATATAAAATCTATAGCCTTACCACTGAGGTCAAGTAAATTGAACAAAACAAGGCAATTTTCAATACTCCTAATTATGGTAACAGAAGACCGAACTTTTTGGTACTCATCCCTCGAGGCAGATAATTCTTATTAAAATCATCTGCTATGCTAATTAGACTTCTACTTTACTTGAAATTAAACTTCTATTAATTTTATATTTACTTTAAAAAATATAATTATTTATCTTATTAGAATTAGATTTATACTTAAATTCGTAATTTTTTTAATTATTGAAACCTAATAGCGTAATTTTGCCTGTCCCCCCCCCCCCCCCTTCCCACATAGTGCTACGCACGTGAGTGGCATTTATATGACCCGTTATATATATTGAATATTAAAAAAATTATTTATGACAAATAGTTTATTTTATAACAAATTAATATAATTTTCAATTCAAATTCAAATTGTAGTCAGTTGCTACTATTAATATGGTTATATATTAAATATTAAATAAATAATTAAATATAATCTTTTTAGTATTTCGATATGTGTGAGATATTTTCATGACTCGTCAATTATTTTAATAATAATTTTTATATTATAATGAAAACATAATTATTAAGTAAGAAACTATTAAAATAGTTATTACAGTTAGATTATTAATTAAAATAAACTACCTGTAATGCTATGTTAAAATAATCGTTTAGAGTACTAACTAAAATAACTATAATAGTATACATTAAAATAAATATAATTATATGATCCGTTGTTTATAAATTTTAGTGAAGAATAATATTATATATTTAGTTAAATAAATTTAAGTAAATACATTTTGAAATATAATATTCGTTTAATAGTCTTCAGATAAATATGACCCGTTATATATATTATATAATTTGTATTATAATTTTTCTTTCAAATAGAAATTGCAGTACATAATTGATATATTAATATTATTTAAATTAGTAAAACTTCTTTTTATTAAAATTAAAATTATAGCACTTGAATGGTTTTACATGACTCACATATATATGTAATAATTTTTAATTTAATTAGTAAATTTAAAATTCGCTATTATATTGTAATAATTTTTAGTAAATTTAAAATTAGCTATTATAATTTAATTTTTATTAAAATTATAATGGTAGTACTTGATTGGTATGGATGGTGTAATATTTTATTTAATAATATAAATATAACATTATTATAATAGTTTGGCCCAACTCATTGAAGTTTTAATATTTAAGAGAATAGTTTTAGCGCAATACTTATATGACGATATGTTTAATATATAGAAACGATAATCTTCTCTCTTGTATGCGTTTCTTTTTTTTGTTAATTAAGAGTTATGATTCAAACTAAACTCTTAGTTATTTTATAAGTTAGTCCGAATACAAAGATAACTGAGAGTCATTATTATAGTTTACTTCTAATAAATATTAAACTCTTATATAAATTAATTTTTTATTAATTTTATTTTTTCTAATTATAAATTATACCCTTAATGAACTCTATTATCGTAATTTTGCCTGTCCCCCCCCCCTTCCCACATATAAGATAGTTATAGATAGATATAGATATATGGTTAATATATTTTTTTTGAAAATTATAAAAATCATTAAATAAATGACATGTCATAATATAATTTTCATTTGACTCCTAAATTTAGTATCTCTTAGTTTTTTTATCATTAAATTTTTTAAAAACACAGATTATTCATATGTTTTAGTTAAACCAAAAACCAAACTAAATTTTATTCTTTATTTCGATTCAATTTTCATTTTTTCCAAAAACCAAATGGCTTTAATTTTTTTTACTACCTTTATTGGTTAATGCGTACTGGTACTTGTCAATCCATGTTGTATATGTATTTACATAAATACATAAACATTAAGACAAATGTGCTTAATATAAGAGAACAAATTTGGGGCAATGTCTTGGAAATTACATAGAAATATGGTAGAAGCAGCGTAAATGGATAAGAAACAAGGAAACAGATTGAGACTTATCATAGTTGCAATTTACATGTTGGCAAGTACTCTCGCAGAATTTGTGGTATACCGACTGTTCAATTATTCATGAAATGGTGCATTCATATATTATGATACTATAGATAATTGTAGTTATTTTGTATAAATGATTACTATATAAACACAACTGCAAGCAAGTGGATGGCTAAAGAAACTACCAAAAATTCTTACAAGCAGCTAAACATTGTTTAAAAAAAACAGCTAAGATGTGTAAAAATATTTTTCCGCTGAATAAGAAAATCTCGGATGACTATGGGCCTTTAGATATTCAACCGCTTTGCAAATATGAATAAAAACTACCGAATTAAAATTAATGAATTCAGTCCGGTAGATCTTTTTATTTTTTGTTTTCCAAAACTCCCAAATTATGAAGAACCCAATTGTCTGCCAAAGTTGACGATATTCTTAACCGAAAGACAAGACCACTGAAAGAACAAATGATCTAAAGAAGACAGAGCTACCCAAATAAGATTGCACTTTCTAATAATCGATGACCAAGTATGTCAAGTAAAAGAACAATGAAGAATAATATGAAGATCATCTTCTTCTCCCAAGCAAAATGAACTGATGGAATACCACAAAAACTTCCACATCGCTTAGGAGACAAGGAGCTTGCATACTAGCCTATAAAAACATATTAAAGGCCACTTTGAAAGGTACGTATTAAAAAAAAGTCTCTTATTTACTTTTTACCCCTTTTTACTTGTTTTACCCTTACTAACTTTTGCATCGGAGTGGACTTGGGGGCCCGGCCCATGATCCCTCTTCCTTAACGTATCTCAGGAACCATAAGACCAATAGATACGCACAGATATCACCCATTCATGTTCCCGGGTCTATCATTTGGTGTCGTTTGTGGGAACTCGATTCTCCATAAACAAATAAATTCAATTGATAGAGTTGAGGAATAACCAATAAAACTCGCCCTATCCACTCGTCAAAATACATCTACCACCCAGAAGTAAAGGAGAAATGGAAGCGGAAACTCTCCCATAAACGAAAAAGGACAGGGACAAAATGTCCACAGAGAGAGCCAAAAGGTAGCGACCAAACGGTAATAATGAAGCCAACAGATGACACCGGTAACTGGTACCATCTAACTACAGCAAATAAAAAGGTGACGGGAGGAAAAACATTAGTTATCGAAGCGGAGGTATAAGGAAGAAAAGTACGGAAGATATTTGTGGACTCCGGTAGCACAGTCAATATAGTAACAAGGGATGCCTATAAAAATGTTTGCGGAAGCATGATAAGAATAAAACTATGCCCGATGGAAGTTATCAGAATGGGAGGAGCGAAACTAAATCACTCGATAGGCACTGCAACCGTACGACTCTAGCTAAGGAGTAACAGAACAGAGAAAGCGGTCGCAAGTTCGTTTCACATAATTGATAGGAAGCTACCATACAACATGATACTATGACAACCATTCCTATATGAATTTGACACGGCAGTCGATATGCGGAACTAAAGAATAATGCTCCCAAGGGCCGGAGGAACGCTCACCATGATCAGAAACTTGAAGGAGGAAGCATTGAGGAAGCATTTTTTTCATAGAGGCGACATGGCGGGACTGTTGCTGGTTGAGGAAATATTAAACTTACCTTGTGAGTAGCCCATTTCTAAAGTTTTGGGGGAAACAGAAGCATGGGAAGTCAACCCGGGAAAACTAGTAAAGCTGAGATCAAATAGCACGAGAAACTAAGTAAATGTATGAAGGAGGTACTCACAAAATACCCTATGGCCTTTGCGGTCAACGCGTTAGAGGGGGAGTATGGGAACCAAATAACACGAGAAACTAAGTAAATCTATGAAGGAGGTACTCAAAAAATACCATATGGCCTTTGCGGTCAAAGCGTTAGAGGGGGAGTAGACCCGGGAATAGCCTTCCACGAATTGAATGTGTATCAGCCGGTGAAAGCTATTAAGAAAAGAAAAGAAAGCACTCACAAGAACGAAAAAAAGCAATTGCCAAAGAAATCGACAAATTACAAGAATAGTTAGCTAACGTGGTACTGATCATGAAAGCCAACGGAAAATTCCGCATGTGTGTGGATTTCACGGCTCTTAGCAAAGCCTGCCCCAAAGAGTGCTTTCTATTGCCCAACATCGACCAGCTAGTGGATGCAAACGCGTGATATAGACTCTATAGTCTGGCTAACATGGTGTAAGGATACAACTAGATCTCAATGAAAGAAGAAGATCAAGCAATGACAAATTTTATAATGGATGAAGGTATGTTCCCTTATACGATGATGCCATTTGGATTGAAAAACACAGGAGCCACCTACCAACGGATGGTGAAATTCATATCCAAAGAACAAATAGAAAAGATAATGGAGGTATATGCAGATGAAGTAATAGTAAAAAGACAAAAGGAAAAATACCATCCGAGAGACCTCCAAGCAATGATGGAAGTCCTCGATAAGTTCAACATGAAGATGAATCTCAACAAATGCACGTTCGGAGTAAAAGGAAGGGAGTTCCTAGAATACATTGTATCCCAAAGGGAAATAGAAGCAAATCCAGAAAAGATCAAAGCCATCTTGGAAATGACCCCTCCCAAGAACAAGCGTGAATCCAAGTCTTGAACGGAAGAATAACGGTGCTAGGATGGTTCATCTCGTCATCCGCCAAAAGATATTACCATTCTATCAAACATTGAAAACTAAAACATTCAGATGGGGAAAGGAGTGCGAAGAAGCATTTAAAAGCCTCAATGATTTCCTACTCAAACCACCATTGCTAAGCAGGCCAACTGAACTAGATATCATGTACTTATACATCCTGGTATATGAAGACACTATGGCGATGGTGCCCGTAAGGGAGGAAGGAGGACAACAACTTCCAGTTTACTATGTCAACTGCATATTGAAAGACACAAATAATAGATATCTCGAGATTGAGAAGATGGTGTTGGCTTTAATATCAACAACCAAGAAACTAAAACCTTATTTTCAAACACACCCGGTTGTAGTGAAAACAAACCAACTGCTAAGACAAGCGCTCCAACCACCGGAGCTCTCCGGAAGATTGGTTCGTACAACTAGGAAAGCATGACATATAGTATAAACCGAGATAGGCGATGATGGCATAAGCCCTAGCAGATTTGTAGCAGATATCACATGCTAATCCAAAACAGAAGTAAACTTGGACACACAATAGAAACTATACACAGGCGGAGCCAAAAACAGAAAAGGGGAAGGAGCAGATTTCGTCTTGAAAGGGACACAAAGTTCGAATCGAATATGTAATTAACGTAAACTTCACATCAACAAGTAATATTACAGAATATGAATCGCTCTTGATAGGACTGGCATTGGCGGTAGAAGTAAGAACATAAGACCTCAAAGTCTATTGTGATTCCCAGCTGTTGTAGGACAGATCGGATGAACATTCACCACAGAAGAAGAAAACTTGGCTAAATACCAAAACCGAGCAAGAGAATTATTAAGAGAAATTGAGGAAGAGGGGGATGATGGCAGTTTTAACAAGATAGCGAGAGAAGACAACATGGAGGCAGATACAATAGTAAAGGCAACATCATAACAGAACGAGAAATTTCAACTCATGGAACATAAGGAGGAGATAAGTGCCCCAACGATCGACATGACAATAAACTACTACTTACAAGAAATGGACCTATAGATACAGTCAATTGTGAAATATCTCCAGACAATAAACTACTACTCACCCTACTCTCTCATGTCATTCCTCTGCTCATCTCTTCATTCTTTTTTTTGATCTATAGTGTGGTGCAAAACAGAGAAAAATAAACAACACCCACTAAATTGATTCATTATCGGTTCACAAATTCAAAGTTTTAATCTTTAAACTTTTTCACGGAAACCACTTCGTCGTGTAAGATTCCTTTATAGACTTTGCGAAATCCGCTTTCGCCTAGTAAGTTAGTCTCAAAGGAACCATTTGTTGCTCTCTCTAGTTCTTCATAAAGCATATCCCTCGGCCCAGCGCTTTTGAGCTTCTTTATGACCGCCGGTGGAATTGCAGGGAGCTTCGTCGGAATAACCGCGGTGGCTGGAACCTTCTTTTATGTTTTGACAGTCATGTTTAGAAGGAACAACTTCATGGTCATTTTCTTTATATGCAAGGAAAAGAAATAAAATTATAACAAACGGTAAAACAATAACTAACTAACTATATTAAGAAAAAATTGATCTTGGGAGATGAGTTTCGTTCAGTACGCTGAATAATGAATAGGGTTCTCCTTAATTTTGATAAATATTGGAGTTTGTTTTGTTCTGGTAATGAGAAATGGGGGAGAATGCAATTGGAAGGTTGTGTTCAAATGTTATGTATTGGCTATATGTATTCCCTATCAGATGTTTGAATAAATGATTAGAAAGAAAGAAATGAGAAGAAAATTTTTTCGGCTCATTTTGCTTGATCTAAAACAGGGCACGGAAAAGGAGGACTCTCAATTCATAAAAACCATTTTTTTCTCACGAAAGCAATTAAAAGATTCATACTTTATTTTTTCATTAAATTATTTTTAGTTGATATTTGCACTTGAAGAAATATTTTCCAGTTCTTAAAAATATATTTCAAAATTTTATATACAAATATATTTATGATAAATATTTAATACATTAAAAAAAATTGAACCAACCGACTAATTCGGTCCGTTCGTTTTTATATTTTGAAGATTTTAGTTAATTTGATTTGTATAATTATATACATATTTAATACTCTTTTGATATATACTTGATACATTCCAGATACATATTTTGATAGATCTTCAATACATATTTTGATAGATCTCCGATATATTTACTGTATTAATATAATAGATATATTTTCGTTATATTTTGATACATTTTCGATACATTTATTATCAGTTTGTAATTTTTATTATAAATAGATTATTGTCAAAATTTTATATTATGGATATATTTTCGATACATATTTAATACATTTATTGTAGTTAATATGATAGAGTCATCTTCGCAAAATATCAATAATGGAGGTGGTATTGGTGTGTTATATTTATTTTATACTTGGAAATCTGAAATATGTTACTTTGTATTTTAAATATAATTCAGATCTCGTAATCAGATAATGGATACATTTCTGATACGTATATGATACATTTTTGATATATATGTTATACATTTCAAATATATGTCAGAAACAGCTCAAATCATTCATTTTTAAATATATATTAATTCACTAAACGTATTTGACATGTTTCATAGTTGTATTTGTTAGATAAATTTTTGATATATAATTTATATATGATAGGTATATCCTTGATACGCGTCATATTGTCAAGGGTGGTACCTCAATGCCTTCGAGATATATTTTTGATACATCTCTTATACATGTCTGATACATCTCGGATACATCATCAATATATATCAGAAACAGCTCAATATATACACACACATATATATATATATATATATATATATATATATTTTAGATATATATATTTTAGATGTATTTGTTAGATATATTTTTTATATACAATTAAAATATAATAAATATATCCTTGATACGTATAATTGATAAATATTTTATACAATTTACAAAGCATGTGACATACTTTTATTTTAATATATGTTATAGATACATTTCAACTACCACGTAAATTATATATTCAATGTGTTAAATATATAACTCAAATACAAATATTATACATGTACAATACATATTTTATACATATCAGAAATAGTTAGACGCACAATGGAAAATTGTTGCAAATAAAGAGAAAAATATATTTTATGCTAATGAAGTGGATAATATTGTTATTAGTTCTTTTTGTGTGTGTACATATTATGTAATATATAAACTGTGTCTGTTTTTGAATAGTTTTTTAGGCATATAAATAATACATATTAATAATACAGTTTTGAGACACATAAATAATACACATTAATAATATATATATTATTTTTATCAATGGCGATAAATTTGAGAAAGATTATAAATATTGTTATTAGTTCTTTTTTTGTATATCACATGTATGTAACGATTTTTATATTGATAAAAGTTGAGTTAAAAAATCATAACTTATTATTTTTATATTTCAATTTTAGTGAATAGTAACATATCAAATGTTATTGATATTATTGATGCGTGAATTTTAATTTAAACACATGATACATATATCTTTTAATTTAAATATATTATACATACACCTTAAAAACACATAAATAATACATATAAATAATATATTTATTTATTTATTTATTTATTTATTTATGTTTGTTTTAGAAATATGAAAAAATAATAATCAAATATGTCCTTGATACATATCTGATACATATTAGATACATAAATAATACATGTTTGAATAGTTAGACAAACTGACGCGTGACTGACGCACGGTTCTGACGCGCGTGTCAGACACATGTCAGACGCGTTTCTAACGCGTGTTTAACTTATTCTGACGCGTTTTTGACATTTTTTTATTTGTTTTGTGTGTGCCATGTGTTGCATCCTCATTGGAAAGGTATTAAATGTAAAGTTTCAATTTTTTGAGGTGCTCATATAATATTTCAGCAATTTTAGCATTGTTGTTATTTTCTTCCTTTTTTTATAGTTTTGTCATTTTCTCTGGAAAAATATATTCATGAGTCCAGAATATGAACCATATAACCATGTGCCGAACACCACATTAAACCCAAAACCCCAAGGTAATGGGTTAGGTAGTCCATTCCACTTATATATTTAACATTTTACTTATATTTTTTTAATGTGGGATTTCCATCACACTTAATATTTAACATTGGGTGATGAGCTTATCTGATGAAAAGGGGATGATGGAGGATGTTTGAATCATATATGACCTTGTAATATTAAGGATATTTCTTCCTCTTTTTGAGAAATGAGAAATTGTAACAAAATATTACAATTTGATGATAAAAGAAAAACTATATTTTTAAACTCACCTAGTTAGAAGATCATATGAATATATTTTTTATTTAAAGGGTTTAATAATCTAAAATTTATTTTGAAAATCCAAAAATTTGTTTGATAATAGTTAAAAAGTTGATTTACACCTTTTACCAAAAACTCCATCAATGGTTGCTTCTCCATTGATGGGAGGAACATAGCTGCTCCGCTTAGGAGTTGGCTCAAAACACTAAACTATCGTCATGAATGCTAGCTAGCGGAAGCGAACAACCGCCCATCGGATTTTATGTTCAAATCTCTCCTTTTCGTTGTAATATATATTATATACGTCCAACGTATTCTTACAAATAAATCAATACGAAGGAGAATGAGAAAAACATTGCATTTTTGTGTAGAAAAGATACCTATATATGTGTGGATATATATGCATTGTCCAAGTAGAGAATATACATAACCATAGATCTACAAACTTTTGATCTATAGTTCTTTCAGCTCCAATGCCTTAGTAAACTTGCAGAGAGCTATTTTGGCATTCAGCTTATAATTACATATAGAACTTGCAACCTATCAAGAAAAAAACCTACTATTACTATATATGAACATGTCGAAATACCTCATCGTATCAAGATTAAGTCATCCAAAAACATGGCTAGTGGTCAGCTAGATGCTTTCAGTTCCTTTTCAAGCTCATCAAACACCCATTCACCAATCTCTTCTGGCAAGTAGTCCGTGTCATCAGGTTCGAATTGCTCAAGTTGCACCTGAGATTGTGCCTTTTCTCCGTTACCTTCGGATGTTTCAGTTTTGATTTGTGGAATATCTGATTCCGGCTTCGAACTATCAGATGGACTGTCAGGGGAGCTGGATAGTGAATGTGATCTTTGTATTGGAGTGTCAACTTCCAGAACTGGTCTTTCCATCGACTCGAACTCAATTCTTAATTTCTCAAGCGCATCAAATAAATTTTCCACCGTTTCATTGTCTTTCCTGAATTTCAAATATCGAATGCCGTGGGGCGTTCTAAGAAATGGGGCAATGGTTCATTTTCAAGATAATACTAAAAAGCAATAAAATGTACCTGGAAGTGCCCTTCTTTCCGTTGTGATACTGCTCTTTTACGCCATTGATCATGCTTAGAAAGGTTAAGAACTGGCACAACATGAAACAAATTAAGATAGAGAGAGACTAGTTAAACACCAGTTAATCGCATCAAGCCCTTTTTTAAAGTTCATAACAAGAATTAACAGCATGAACCTGTGTTATAAACAACTAAATACGAGAAAGAATTCGTCTCTAACACATCAATGTAGGAAAGTACATGAATCTAGGAATATCAGTATGAAAATAAATTGTTTGCGTATTGGAAATGCAACAGAAAATATGAGTTAGAAGCTGCGCGCAGTTTCAGAATTTGGCGACAGCGGAACTGTTGCCTAAATTGATCCTGAGACTATATTATAATCATAAAGACTAGTATAAGGATCGCCATCTAATGAGACTGGGACCTTTTTCTAAATTCACGCAGTGACTAAATTTCATTATAGACTACTAGTAACCACACTAATAAGAGAACTAGGTCCGGATATTAGTACTCTATAATTTATGTATTTACTTTTTAATATTATTTCTATGATCCATTACTCGATTTGTTTTAAACAATTGTAGCATATGGTGAAATAAATCATTTAATTAGACAATGCATGATAAAATTATTGCATGCTTCTAGCATAACAAAACAGAGATGAGTCATCAGAACAAAAACAGAAACAAAAATACATACTTTGACTTCCAAATTCAGGTATTCTTTTTCTAGATTTTTTCTTTGGCTTCTTTCTTTAGGATCTTCAGCCTTTGCCGAAGGTGGTTTTTCCGACCTGATGTAAAGAAATAGGTGAGGTTTGTTTTAACTGGGAGATAATCGTTTTCTAAAGAAAAACAGCATAATACCCTTGAAACGCTTTTAAATCGGCAACAAGTCCTCTGATACGGGTGATGGAAGGCTCCAACTCTTCCTGATAACAGATGCACAATGTGCATAACAAGATTAATATACTAATCATTCAAACTATGACAAACTGCAATCAGAAAGCACCTCGCGGTTTAAAACTGTCATATAACCAAATCACCTAAAAGATGAAACTGTTAGGGGAGGCTCCAATTGTGTTATTATTATCTCTAACAAGAATAAAATTTAAGATGGAGACGAGTATATCTACCTTGTAAGACGTAAGAAGATGAATAACCAAATTCATGAAATGATCTTGATACCTCTCCAACTCAACACTTGAACATGCATATTTATATGGAAAAGTATCAAAACCAAAGAAATTGGTGACACGCGAATTGAAATAGTAAGAAAATAAGAAACACCAACAAAAGCAGCTGCCTCGCATTTGTCAGTATATAAGTAGAAAGACAGTGTACATACTTGACCTGCTTTTCCTTTTCTTGGTTAAATTTGGTGCGTAAGGCCCAAGTGTCTTCTAGAAAATTTATCCATGTATTTACGACATCTGCTTCTACTCTACATGAAGATATCGATTTTGAGAGCTCATCTTCCTACAAATCAAGGAATTTTTTTTAGCATATCAAATGTACGCTAGTGCTCGAAGCATACAAGGTCAACTAATGAACACAAGCAAACATACCTTGTTTTTCAGGTGCACAAGAATCTGATTACTGGCATCATCAAACTGTTCTCTTTCTTCCCGCGCGTTGTGAAGCCTAGCCCGAGTTACGTTTAATGAGTTACTGACCTACATCAATGTGCAGCCACAGAATGTAACTGCAGAAAAGGATATGGAAGTAGTCCATTTTGGGATTTACATAGCAAAGAACTTCCGTTACTGATACATTGCGGTTTAATTTTACAGTTCTAAACACATCTATAAGAGCATGGATTCACAAAAGTTCATTCAGGCAATGCCCAGTAAATTCATGAATATACTACCAGAAGTCCAAGAAAAGGCAAGTCGAAAATTTTCACATAAATCGCTACCTTCTTTAATTCAGCTGCCAGATCTTCCTTTTGCTTCTCAAGTTCTCTAATCTCAACTGCCAAGTCCTGAGAAAATCCAGAAAAATAAATTCAAAAGATTAGAGCTATGTTGCGTTGAAACTTCCCAAATCCTACATTTCGGTGTATCATTTCTATTTTTGGAAATGCTTTTAATACTTTGAAACTCTATATTTATAACCTAAAAGGAGTTTCTAGTTTTGTCATTTTCACTTTTAGCGTTTCCATAATACTTCATAGCATTGCAGTAAGGTGATTGGTTTCTTTTAGTGTAGTCTGTGTAGAGAAATGTTACATCATACTTCATTTTGTACATCACACTTTCTCGATCATTGGTAAGACGGAAAGAAAATTATTTTTCTTATTCAGTTTCTAATGACAGAATTTGCAGTTGATTTTAACAAACACTACACAGTTTCAGACCAATCTCAATCTGGCCATTATAAATTAATGAAAAGTAATTATAGCATGACTATAACTTAATTTCTAATTTCGTCACGATGCATCAGGTGACCAAATTTAGCATAAAACTGATACTTTGTTTAGTTAAATTATAATGCATCTTCTCAGGACGACGACGACCTAAGAATAATGTGTGAATTCATTTGTGCAAATTTAAACCAAAAGGAGGCATAATTCTTTAAAGCATACCTTCTCAAGCTGGCTAACTTCACTGGATTTAGTCACCCGAAAATGGAGTGCTTCTTCTTTCTGAGACCTGCATAATTAATTATAACAACAAATAAGTATTAATATAAAAATAAAAAACTAATAAAACTCAGTTTTCATGTATGCTATGTACAAGCACAAAGAAAATGGTCGGGTTGCAATCTGTACCTGTGGTCTAAAATACGTCGTTCAGCTTTTGATGTTGAATTAAGAAGAGATTCTGATAAAACTTTCAATTTATCAACCTGCAAATGAAAATCGGCACAATCACTTATCGGGTATGACTATATACGTAAGCCGGAAAAACAAAAATGAAAATTCGAAAGCAAAACCTATCACTTCCACAGAAAACGCTTTCTAAGCTAAGAAAATAAACACTTCCATTACACCAACTATTCTCTCTAATGCTTCAATGTTTAATGTTTTCCAGGATAAACAGAGTCATTCTTTGGTTTCTGAGGTATTTTAAGAAACTGACTAGTGACTACTAATAGAATAACTAGTTGAAGCTAGCATCGAAAATGATAATATCAGAAGATGAATGGTCCAACAGGTTTATCAGTGACAAAAATATGAGATTTACCTTCTCAGCATGTATCTTAGGAGTATCTCCATTGCTCAAGGATTTCTTCTTTAATAAAAGTGCCTCCAATGTGGAACACAGTTCAATTTGTCCAACAGTGTCTTCAAAAGCCTGCATGAGAAACATAAAACATAATAAATCAAAAGCAATAAGATGCATGAAAGAAAACTAATCAAAGATGAGCTAAATTGATCTGTTAATCCTGCCCTGGCAAAAGGAATATCAAAATCTACTATAAATATATCGATATTAAGAATATGGATTAAAAATGCAGAGATAATTGACTTGCTAAGCATTATGAAATATAAAAAGAAGTCCTCAAAATTTTGAACCAAAACGCTTTTACAGTCGCCACAAATCTTTCTTGGCACCATAACATATGTCGTCTTACCTTTGTCATTGCGGAAGTAGTTACTTCAGATGATTGTTGTCTGTCGTCATTTGGTGATTGATGGAATGCCTTCATTTTATCAAGTTTTTCTACTAGACTGCAGGCTTCAGCATCTATTCTGAGGGCAGAATAGAATATAAAAACAAGCACTAATATACATTTTCTGTACAGCAATAATTACAGAGTGGAAAAAAATTGAATCATGCATAATTAAACACCTTGAAATATCAGCATTTATTTTCAATCCAGCAATTGCGCCTTGAGCATATTGGAGCAACTCTTCTCGCTTTATCTGAGGAAAGAAAGGAGAAGGAGGGTAGTGATAAGTGAAGAAAAATTGTGTCTTGTGCTACAGTTTCATTTATAAATTGTTCAATTTGGATGGTCAGATTGAAATGCAGGATCATACTGTTTAGAGCTTCGAAGATAAGACACTTCCAAAATTTTAAGAAAATGCAGCAACATGAAAATCCTTTGACGAGTAAACTTTCTACTAAGTCGATTCAAAATGATTCATTTCCTTCTTGTTCAGTCAAATTAAGATTAAGCTTAAACTAATTCATTTCCGGTCTAAAAAGCATAATCACGGTATCAGTAGTAACAAAGAACATGAACCCCAGCAACAACACCAAATTTTGAGAACCATACAGCATAAATAAGAAACTAAAAGAAAAGTCTTCCGGACATGAGAATGTGAAAGCATTTTATACCCTTGTCTTACCAGTACTTCATCTTCATAGCTAGAGAATGTCGATGCCAAATCCTGTATGCTGCTCATAACTGCTTTGTGAATTTCTTTTCCTCCTGCAAGACACAGCCTGTATAACAGAACCAAATCGAAGTTTACTTATATTTCAAAAATATCAGTATGAGAACTAAAGATCTTTACAATCTTCTTTTATCTGCACCATGAACAAATCAACTCAATTGAGCTTTAATAACGAGCCGTTTGGTTTACTACATGTAAGCATCTCAATAATTCCACCAGGTTAGACCATAAGATCAACCAAAACATTGTTTTTCAACCAATTCAGTACAGAAAAAACAATAGAACAAAATTAAAGAAAATGATGAGAAGAATTACCCAAATATCTCCAAAAGCAACGAAACTTCTTCCTCATTTGGTGCTTCAAGAATCTGAGTCATACAAAAGAGATACCCTGCGGTTAAACTCAATGGATCAGCAAATACAAAGCCCAACTAAATGTTTGATCACTGGCACTGAAATATAATGCAAAGATCAGCATGTAGTCTTAACCCAACTTTCGGAACTGCTCGTGGCAGGCAAAGTCATTAACTGGCAATATGATTAAAGATCAGGCGGGTATAACATATATCTACAACTATTGACGAACAAGTGCATTTAAAGAAATTTAAAGCGCAATTTAACTTTTCCTAAACTTAATAGATTTAAGAAGAACAACAAAATAAATATACACTTAACATTCCAATAGTTAGATGTAGATATACATAATGGAAAAATCACACAGTAAACCTGCACATAGCAAATGTTCATGAAATCACCATACACAACCAATTTCGGGGCTAATAGATAGATGGCCTACATCAATCTACACATATTTCCAGAATGAATAAGCAATCCTAGTGACAAATAGCCATAATTTCTCATAGTTTGCTAAGAATTAACATAAATTTTGAAATCACCATCTCAGAAATCAAGTGAAAGACAGCTAAGAAAAGAAACGAAATACGATGCTCATCGACCTAAATCCCGAATCATTAGTCCCAAGAATTAATATGCCAAACCAAATTAAAGATGCAAGGAAGTTACAGATTCAAGAACCACTGACAAACAAAAACAAATCCATTCATACCATTGACAATGTAATGCCTTCAAGAGCTTGACTGTAAAGAAAAAGATCATGGAAATTCATTGTACCAAGATCAGGGTCCACGTAATAATCCTGTCCATATGCAATCATAAATTTACAAAATCAGCAAAATTATATCACATAAATACAACCAAAAACAAAAGAAATATAAATAGGCCCACCAAAATTGTAACATTAGACAAAGAAAATAAAGATCAAAATTTTACCATAGTGGGTTTTCTAGGAGAATCCTTGGCTTCATCAGAGATAATAATTAGCCGATCATCACAATTATTCTTCTCAATTTTTTCAATTATAACAGAATTAGCAGCAGAAAACGAAGATAGTCTCTGAATTTCTTTAAGTGCAACCAGCCATCTTCTCAATAACTGAACCCTTTCAATTCCTCTACATGACACTGATACTTCCTCTAATCTTTTCACTGTCAGCCTAAAGCTTTTCGAATTCCCTGCCCCCTGTATCCATCGTCAACATTTTATCATACCAATCAGTGGCGGACCCAGAAATTTATTAAAAATTTAAAAAGCGGAAAACTAGCAAAATATAAATTCTAAGGTCAGCAAACTATAAATTTTTAACATGGTAAAAGTATACTATTCAATTCTCCATTAATAATATTTAAAAATTATAAAATGGACGATTGTTCACCATATGCTCTTTCTAAATCAGCTCCAGATAGCAATCATAAGTATTCATTACATTTTAAAATAAAATATAAATAAACAAACACGAAAGGAACTTTACAATGCGATGCTGAATAATCTTGGCGCCTTCAGCGACAGCATTGCCAGCATGAACGACGACAGAGTCAGCATAACTACGGACAGTTCGCGTAATGTTCGTCGTCTTCTCTCCGGCTTCTACAGCTCTGTTCACAGCACTTCTTAGCCACGACATTGTTGTTGTTTTATGATCTAACTAATGTATGTATGCCAAAATATAAAAATTATGACGTTAATCAAGATTTTTTTTTATCCTTTAATGGTTATTTGTTGATGATGCTGATTAAGCTGTTACGAATTTGTGTTAGGAAAAATATGATTTGAGAAGTTAGTTTGGGATGATTGGAGTAAGGATGGAGGAGAAATGGAGAGGAAGAAGATGAGGAAGGAGTCAATGTTTTTTTTTCTTTTCTAATTTTTTTCCGGTTCTTATGCATCGCGCTTGTTTGGCTCCAATTTGAGAAATTATATTGAATTACTATAATTTTTATATGAATTAGGAAAAGTTACACCAATAGTGTCCGGACTTTTTAAAATCTTCGATTTTGATGTATGTATTTGTTTTTTGTTCACTTGAGTGTCTGAACTTATTTGTTTATGTTTTTTTTACCGGAATTTGTTTGTTTATGTCGAACGAGTGTTTGTAATCTGGTATAGGAGGGTTCTTTTAAGTCAAAGTACAAAATTAGTTGAAATGTCTTTTAAATTTGTTTCAAAAAATCTACAATTAGTTCACTTTTTTTATTTTTTTTATATTAATTTTTTGTAATTATTAATAAAATTTATATTTAATTTGAAGATAATTACAATTTATATTTATATTAAATTATAATAAATATAAACTGTAGTAAATATATAAGTTAATAAATAAATAAAATACACATATTAAACCGATGATATAAAAACATGTTGGGCTTATTAAACCGGGATCTGAAAGATTAAGGGTTAAAATTTAAATATTTCATTAGGCTAATAGTTGATTGTTTTTGACCGATTCTAACTAGTGTTTTTCAGTTTCTCCCAATTCTTTTACCGGTTTGATCTAAATAAATTAAAAAAATTAAAAAATCTATTAAATGAGTATTTTGAGACTGGTCTAACCGATCGTTTTGGTAATAGTATAAATACTTAATCTGCATAATTATTTTGATTTACGTTTTTATTTTCAATTCAATTTTTGAGTTTGTAAAATTACTATATAGAGCAGAGCGGGTTTCGGGGACGCTCTCTCGGATTTATGGCTAACCACGGATCTAGTTAGTTTTGAAAGAATAAAGTCACCACCTAGCTCAGTTAGAAAATACATTTTATATTGATTAGATTGACCTCATACGTCTATGGATGAGAAATCGTGCATCCGACACCCTCTACTCTTGACTTGCATTTTATTGATTAAATTGATCTAATAGACATTATCCAGAATATCTTATCTCAACATACATGATAGTTCAAATGATATAGTGTTGGAAAGTAATACAATCTGGAAAAAAAAATGGAAATAAACATATAGGACGCGCATAAGACTCAATTTAGGCTGGCATGTGAGCATGTAGCAAGTACTCCTAAACAAGCATTTAATTATGTATTTCTAGCACATAATAAATAGAAGTGGATTTTATTCAGTTTACATACACAAAGTTCAAACCAGATGTATATGTAAGATTGATTTTAACTTTATTATCTTGAATGCCTATACAGCCACTAATTATATTTTCATGGCAGTCTTAAGTTTTCGATATGATCTGTTTGATTTTAAAGCTAATTTAACAAGATGATCTTATTAAGCCTGTTAAATTGGATTTGGACATACATTCAAAGCATTTAAACATTATTTACATGCCCATATATAGTTGATATACATATAAGGTTAAAAATAATTTTAAACTTCTTTTTTAGAGTGTATGGCAGTTGTCTGTACTCTGTTTGTCTATACAGTCGGATTTAGGATCCGAGGAAAACATGAGAGTTGTTTCTCTGGTTTATACAAAGCTTCTGGACTAAATTGGAGTCGATTTCGAGTTCAAACGAACCAAAAATTTGGTTTGGAAATTGTCGATTCAACGGGCTTGGGCTTCGAAGCCCATGATGACATGGAAGCCCACTTTTTTGACGTGGCAGGAAGATCTGACTGGGTCTAGGTCTGAGATTATAGAAAATAAAGCTACAACTAATTACAAATTGGTGAGCTCAAATGGGGCCCAATTCTGAGGTCAAATGATCCAGGAAACATAAAAACAAGTCTTGAAATAGGAATATAAGATCCAGAATGGTCCGGGAGTGACGAATGACGACGCTAGAAAAACTAGCGCTAGCGCCAAATGGAGTGGTGGCAAAGGCAGATCTGATTCGGGATTCGTCCAAAAAACATGAAAAAAAGTTCAAAAACGCTAATCATGCATCCTAATAAATAGAAATTAAATGTAAATGCGAATATGAAATTACTTATGCCATTATGAGCTGACTATGGGTTCTCAGAAGTACCGTCCTAAGTCCTTGACTTGTTTTCTGACAATCCGAATGTAGAATCTAGCTCTGAATCGAAGTGTGTCGCGTGTTCTTGATTGATTGAAGCGTAATAGCTTGTTTTGTTGTGTGAAATTGACAGGATTGTATGTGGAGGTGGTGTATGGTTCGGTTGTGTAGGTGTAGGATTAGGATTTTTTGTTTTTATTGTGTTGTGTAAATTGTGTGCCTCTCCTCTTTAATTAGTTGTTAATGTTGTTTATGTAGGCATTAGGGTTTAGGTTATCGTACTACGTATCTAAAGTAAGTTAGGAGTGTATTGTTGGTGTATCAATAGGTATGAAAGTCTATTTAGGATAATATTGATTAAAATTCGTATTAATGAGTATATCCTTTGAAAAAGGTGTCAAAAATACAATTATGGTGCCTGAAAGTATCAAAAAGGGCTTGAAGACCACTAGGGTTTGGTTTTAATCGATTTAACACGCTAAATATGTTGTTATAGACTTAGGTTTTCCTAATTCGATCTTGACACAGTTCGTAACCGCGTTAACCTTTAATCATTGTCTTATACTTGTTTGATACCATTCGTGGTATTCGACTAATTGATTTTTCTTTGCTTAAAGTATTCATTTTGAAAACCTAATTCAAACCGTCAAGTTCGACGATCGTTTTTCACGTTTTCGGAGTCCACGGAATGCTATCGGGTTGGGGTACGTCATGTTGGACCTCGACACGACGTATGGGGGTCATCGGTGGCTAGGCCCATTGTGCCTAGCCTCTCTCACAGCGTGACCATGGTCTCACGTCGTCAAAAGCTGTCTCGTGTCACGAGACTCAGCCTCGCGTCGCGAGACGTTGTCTCACGCCGTGAGGCAACAATATCAGCCCTCATATCCACGTTCTTTCTGCTTTTCAACCTTCCGACTCATCCCGACATGCTTGTAAACCAACATCATACAAAACCCATCTCTAAAATCATCTAAAAAGACTAAAATAACGTGATTTAGGCAAGTTAGATTCGACTGTATCAACACAACATCAAAACAGCCATATAACTCCCAAAATCCTAAGCCAAAACGTCAAGCTTACCTCTGTAGCTTAGAGATGATAGAGATCAAATTTTTGAAGAGAACGGAATGAAAATCACGCGATTCGAACGTCGAACGGCGAAACCCTAATCTTCGTAAGTTTTCTTTCGTTTCCTTCTTCTCTGGTGTTGTTCTTTCTTCTCAAATTCATATGATTTATATGAATTTTCTTATATAGTTTGGCCAATTAACTTCTTTGATCCCTTACTTCTTTAACTTCAACCATTTCTCTTTCTATTTTAAATCAAACAGTTAATTACTCGCTTTAACTCACATACGTACGTATTATTTATACGCAAATAAATAATACTAATCCAAAATTATTATTTTCCGTCGGTAATCTTTTAACTGCAATTCCCGAGGTTTAATTTATTATTTACCAATTTGAGACCTAAACTTTATTTTAATTACTTTTCTTACTGTTTCTTTTGGTCCCATTTCTTATGCTTTAATCAAATTCTAATATCAAATTTTTCGTATTAGAATTCTCAAAACCTACCTACTCGGGTCTTGCCTTAATGTCTCGCTTCGATAATCCTTTATTCTATGTACTCTTAAACATTAACTATTTATAATTATATTTTAGTTTTTACATAAGAAAAATCTAAAATTGGTATTATTTAAATATTTTATTATATTTTTATAATATATATATTTTAAATTTTAAAATTTGATGCAACCTGGTTGAACCATGAACCCCGATGAAGCCGGTTCCTATTTCGGTCCGGTTTTAAAAACAGTTTATGGAAGCATTAAAAAGGGCTTTCAAGACCACTAAGGTTGGTTTTGGTAAATTTAGCACGCCAAATCTACAAATTGGCCCATAAATGTTTAAGGCAATATGATTAGTCCAATGTTTTAGACTTTTTTGATAATTTCTTTGGATTTTTATTGGTTATTTACGGAAAATTATGTTTCAATTTAAAACGTTTGTTGTTGTTCACCCGCTTGAATTCAAACTTGCGGATTGCTAACTCATCATCCGGAAAAGGTGTTTCTGAGGATCATCATCGGATGCTCCGGCCCCTTAACACTTTTCTATCTGTCCAGAAAATAAGTGTGTACATATAGTATTTATTAAGATATGAAAAAAATGAATTAAAATAATTAGACTTTATTTTTAGCATAAATATAATTTATTAAGTTACAAAATATGGAAAATAAATTTATAAATATATTTTTATTTAATTTGCAAAGCCTGATAAAACGGGTTGAAAACACTAGTTTGATATAAAATAGAAAAATTTAAACATTCAAATGAACAAAATAAAAATATAAACACCTATGATTTATGGCATGTAGCAAGTAGCACCTTTTTAAATTTTCGATTCCAAGTGAGTATCTAAAATCCTATAAAGGTCCCTAAAATTTTATTTAGAAAATTAATGATTTTTGAACTTTAAAATTTGTAAGACTTGTCAAAATTTTATCTGAGATATTGAATGACATGAATATAATGTAAAAAAAAGAATAAAAAGTATATTTAATTTATGTAAATAAAGCATGGATCAACCCATTCTAATGCCCCTAAAGTATACATTTTTTATTTTAAAAGCCCCTCACCTTTAATTAGCTCTTTCTGACCCCCTGTCTTTTTATTTTTCGTATTTATAAGCTCTTCGATGGATGTATGTCAAACGCGTGTAATTATGTTTTAACGGACATCCATCGAAGGGCCTATAAATACAAAAAATGAAAGGATAATGGCTAGAAAGAGCTAGTTTGAAGTTGAGGGTTTTTTTTAGCAAAACATATGTACTTTAGAGGGCTTAGAATTGGTTAATTCATTAAAATGATAAAGTCAATACATAGTCAAATATGATTTGACCTAATCCATATAACTAACACATGCCGGCGTCTTAAGATAAAAATATAAGTAGATTCTTAGTTCAACCGAAATCGGAGGAATAGTGAGGACAATTATAAAATTATTACATAATAAATTTTATAGATTTATTGAAAAGCTATATTGAATTTTTTTAGAGATTATTATTTTTATTTCAAATCATTTAGGACAAATTTAATATATATTCTCAACTATTTATATTAAAAAATTAAAAACCGCTAATATTGTAGAGAGGTGTCTAAGGGCATCTCCAATCCAACTCTAAAAAGAGTTGGGTCCCACCATTTAAAGTTAGGCAACTCCAACCCAACCCTATAGATCAATTTTTTTAGAGTTTTGAATAATAAACTTACATATCGAGTTTTACAATTCGTTTGTACAATTCATTACTTTATAAGAATTAGTTTGTACTTTTTTAATATTACAAATTACTTGTTTAACCAATTACCTTTAATTTATACAATTATTTCCTATGACAAAATAGTATATTTAAATATTATAATTTTATATTTTTTTACGACATCTAATAAAATTAAATAATAAAAAACCGCATATATTATAAATTAATAATATATAAAATTTACAAAAATATTTTAATAAATAATACAAACAATTATAAAAACAACAACAATAAAAAGAACAATAAAAAACAAAAATAATAATAATAAAAATAAAAATTAACAAAATTACTACTATAATAATAATAATAATAAAACTATATGTTTCACTATTGATAAAAATTATATGTTTCTATTTCTAGGATGAATATTGAAAACAAATTTCAATTTGAGTTAAGTTAAGTTGATAAAATAATAAAATAGTATAGTTTTAAAATATTATTTTAGTATTAGAGATAAAAAATTTGGTTGAAGAAAAACCTATTTGGAGTTAGAGATAGAATTTGTGATTGAAGACTTTCTCTTTAAAATTAGAATTTCAAATTTAGAGTGAGTTGGAGATGGCCTTACAAGTATCACAATCGTTCAGCACATGAGTTGTGTCCAATTCATCAAATGGAAATATTTGTCTAGAATATAAATTATCTCTCTTTACAATTCGAGAAATGTCACTTTCAACATATCCATCAACTTGGGTTTTTTTACATAAGAGTGTCTATTAAGCTTAGAAAAATCTGTTTCTATGCCTATTGAAAAATTTATTACAATTTAATGGCTGAGCCCAAATATTCTGCAATAGTACATTGCAGAATTAACACCATTCCATAATGTACCATATGGTTAATTATGTGTTTAATACACATAATTAGCGGCATTCCACAATAGTATACTAGCAATTTATGAGTAGTGGATTTAGGTGACTAGTTAAAGAATCTATAGTAATTAATTAGGTGGTGTGATCGAGTCGTGTGGTTTGTCCATGAGGTGGAGGTCTTGGCTTCAAACCTCCACACTCACATTTTAATAGATTAAATTTCTTAAGAAACACATATAGGACCCCACTGATAATGTGGTGTCACTAAATTTCTAACTATAAACACCTAAAATATTAATAGTCGATTTATATCTGTTCGCCTGGAAATAATCTGGACTCGAATCTTTAAATTTATAGTCGGAATCGGTTTGAGGTTTGATGCTTTAGCAAACTTGTGAAAAAGTATTTACAGGGCTTTGTTGGTTAAAATACTTAACCACGTAATCTAACAGTATTAATCTGGGAGTTAAGAAACTCAGGCGAGATTAATATCAAACTACTCCTAAGATAAAACAATCCGGAAATTGCGGGATAAAAAGCATTGGGTTTAGTTTTTGATTGATGGATTTGTTAATCATAAAAATATAAAGCTCTGAGCTATTTATAGCTCTACAAAATCAAGTCTCCTAATCTAACTCTAATTAATATTCCTAAAGAGAAATACTCCTAATAAATTACAAATTCCTATTTAAAAAGTAAAAGACTAATCTGCAAAAGGCTTTAATTGGGCTTCATTCCCTAAATAAAGGTGTGTGATGTTCTGGCCCATAATTCTCTAGACCGGTGTAAACAATGCCCCCAACAAGTCTGAAAATATAGTTATTGGCTTGTTCCTTACGAAAGGCCCAGAAATCTGAGATTTCTTGGCCCATATTCTGGTTTTGAAAAATTCAAAAGGATGCGCATCTATAAACGGTTCGGTACTCCTTTGATGCCACGTCACGCCAGCTGTTTCCCACGATGCCACGTACCGTTTCCATGAACTCTTCGGCTTCCTTTGGTTTTACATTTTTATAAAGAAATGGCAAGTCTTTTCCTCATTACCTACCTTTTCAGCAATTTGCAAGATTTTCTCTCTCCTCTGCAATCTCAAGCTCTCTGCAATTCTTCCTCCTGATAAGCATTCACCTTCTTCTCTTCTCTAATCGCCTTTCTTCACCAGGGCAATTTTCTTTTATAGCTACCATGGCTGCTCTCAATGATGCTATCGTCGCTCAAGTCATTGAGAAAATCATCGAGACGCACGCCGCTGCTCTGAACACAGACTTCCAGTAATTAAAGATGCTAGTGATAACCAACAATGTGATGGCCCTATTCTTGTATCGCCGAGCCAATTATGCGAACTAGCCACTCCCTTCCATGATGCATCCCCACCACGCTTCGCTCTACCCCATCAGTCTTCCATCTGGGTGAACACCATGTTCAGGAACTAGTCGATCGAGCATAAAGGGTATCAGAACTGGGTAAACAGACTCAAGCCCCATTTCGGCAAATTGTTGGACGAGATCGGCATCTACGACATGATCAACCTATGCAAGGCAAGCAGACCAATCGCCAAGCATTACATCATGGGGTTCTTGCTCTTCTGGTCAAGTGTCGTGAACTGCTTCTGCTTCACGTTCGGCGCTATGACGGTCACGCTTTTAGACTTAGCAGCAATTTTTAACATCCCGTTTGGCGGCGAGCGCATTTCCCCGAATATGGATGTCGATACCCCAGTATTCATGCTGACCAAATCTCAAAGAAGCTATGGTCCGTTCGTCAAGCTGTTTATGGGCGAGGAAATTACCAAACCTGATCAGAAAGAACATATCGCCTTTTGGTGTTTTTTGTGGCGAAATTTGTCATGTTCACTTCTTCATTCAGAGTTACCCAGGATTGTTTCACCTTGGCAGCTACTTTGGCCGAAGGTCGTCGTTGTAACCTCAGCAAATTCATGCTCGCCCACCTTTATCGTGCCATGAATGATATCGCCTCACACTCTGTTCATCGTGTCTTTAAGTGCCCGGGAGGACCTCTGTGGGTCGTACAGCTGTGGCTCACCTTGTATTTCCCGGAACTCTTTCAGGTTGGACCCCAGATCAAGGCCGAGCTGCGTGGGTACTCATTGATCTTAGCCGGTACTCGCCTCCCCATGTTTTGGACGTCTTGGAGGCCTTTACTAATTCGGTCAGATCTTCTGAACTATTCTGCCCAGTTCTCACATTAAAATACCCCCCCCTCTTGGTTGTTCCTGGGCTCGGATAGTGCCGATACTAAAGAGGCTCGTTCCGATCCTAAGTTAAAGCTCGGCGGTCAATACTAGGGAGGCTTTTTAAAGTCTTGCAACTTGATTGCTCGTTTAGAGTACGAACATAGCAGAATTAAAGCATATTTTCTGAACTATGTAGCTCGCCAATTCAGTTTTAATCAAGGAATTCCCTGTCCTTTATTGATTTCTGTCAATAATCGCGGGACCCATAGACCCTTCATGGAAAATTACTCTGACCTACAG
This sequence comes from Mercurialis annua, assembly GCF_937616625.2. Taxonomy (NCBI): domain Eukaryota; kingdom Viridiplantae; phylum Streptophyta; class Magnoliopsida; order Malpighiales; family Euphorbiaceae; genus Mercurialis; species Mercurialis annua. Next base: position 12,091,296 of record NC_065570.1, read on the forward strand.
TTTTTTGCTCGCCTTAACCGAGCCTACCTTCCTCCTATCACTGAAATATCTCGCCCTTCTGAGTCTTTAAAATGCACCCCTGAGTATGAAAGTTGGTGGGCTTCAGTCATAGAGTCCTACTTCGACCTCACCCCAAAAGAAATTCTTGCTCTTCATGATTTTTCTTTACCTCCTTTAACAAGTAACCCTACTCATGCCGATCTATTTCTTTTGCAGGCCCCGAAACGTTCCAAATTTGAAGGTATTCATTTCGAAATAGCTAAGTTTGAACGTTTTTATAAATTTAAATATGATCCCCTTGATCGCCCTGATATGAACCATAAAATGCAAATACATAGGCATTTAGCTCGGTCTAAATATGACAAGAAAATGAAAAAGGTATGGGAAGAAAAATTCAAAGACACATATACGTACGAGTTTTATCTAACCCATATCCACCCTAGGTTCAAATAGAAGAGCCCACCAGTACCTAAGTGCAATATGTCAAGTGTCACCCCAAATAAACAACCTAAGAAAAAACATAAGAAATTTTAGCCAATTATCAATAGTGCAGGTGTGTCATACACTGGCATTAGATGCCCCTCTAATGTCGAAGCAATAAACGAATTAGTCAAAATTAGCTATAAAAGGATACCGGGTAAATGATATATTTTGCTTTTCCAAGTTGATTCTTATATCGTCCTATTAACTTTATTTTTTTGTCTCAAGTTGGTGTGCCGATATGGAACAAGGATGATGTCTTCGACACTGATGGGGAAGAGAAGCCTGAATCAAAATGGGCAAGACAAAAACGGCCAACAAGCAAGAAAACGTCCAAAAGGGAACCGATACCTAAAAGAGCCAAAACAGAATTAAGGGGATCTCACCTGTTTGACCCCAGCTCACCCGAGATAGAGTCTGCTCCTAACCCCTCGCAGAGTGCCCACTCATCTTCAAGGGGTGATACTCAAACTGGAGATGATCAAACCGGCGATGAAGCCAACCAACATCAACACTCCCTGTCTTCCCAGCAAACTCCATCTCAAACGACTCCTAAGCTTTCGCCGCTAGGATCTAATCTGTTTAACCTGCCTGCCAGAATTGCGGCCAAAACTGCAACTGAGGTATTTTCTTAATTGCCGCATCATTAATGACAGTCTCCCTGGCAGCTAATATTCTATTGTGGTCAAACCTGGTAGATCCCTGATGTTGACTCGGCTGAGGAGGATATTTTTATAGCCAAGATGAGGGCTTTCCTCGAGTCAGACAGTGATGGCGAGGATTCACATGTACCAATATCCGAGGAGGCGACCATGGAAGTTAATAGCCGGTTATCTGAAAACTGAGGCAAAAATATGGATGTGATGGCTCAAATGAAGGAGAGTGGAATCAATATATTCAAGTCGGTCGAGGACGTCAAAAAGATCAAAAAGTCTGCGGTTGCGTTGTCTGAAGCCCCATCTGAAATCTTGGATGCAACAGATCGCTCATTGGTGGCGAAACGTCTAGTATCGCTTCCTATATTTCAAAAAATGTACGAAGAGTCTATGGCGATCCAGGCCGATCATGACAAACTGAGGCGAAAGAGAAGATTGATTCCCTAAAGACAACTGTGAAGTCGGCTGCCTCCAAACTCCAAGATCGCTGAAATCATGTTAAGAATCATAGCACCAAAATTGCTGCTCTGCAACGCGAACTGGAAACTGAAGAGCGCAATATCGGCAATCTAGAAGCATCTATGAACAAGGACATGACTGAAGGCCTTGATTTGAAGAAATGTTGAAACGTCCTTAAGAGCATCATCGTCAAGAGCTAGTCCAATGCTGAAGGAGCTCGTGCAGAGTACAATCAAGTTCACAGCGAGCTGAGGAGTTTTTTCAGTCACTTCTAAATTTGTAATCCTGATATTTTGCAAGGCTTAAAATATTTGAACACTGTTTGGTTTTTGCCAATTCTGTATTTTGGTACTGTCAATCGGCCTAGTGGTCGAATTTTAATATTTCTATAACATCGCCTTTGAATTCCAATTATGTTAATTGTTAGCTACATCGGCCCTTAAGTCCGATATATGTCAATTGAATTGCTTCGTTAGAATTATTAACAAAATTTCTTAATAGTTGAGGAAAACGGAGAACCCGTTGAAAAAACTTAACTTACAGTAGTTATGGCTGAATTATTACAATAAATTAATTAAGAAATAATATATCTCAGTCTTTCTAATAAAAATTCAACTTATCGGTCAACATTGTCCGAAAAGTTTACTCTTTGAAAGAATTATTCTTCGGCAGCCCCAAACAATCGTCGGTCTAAATTCTTCCAACAACTAGGAACATATTTCTTTGAAAATTGACTGTTAATTGCTCTGTCGTGTTCGTCTCCATCAGTATCGGCCAGAACTTATGCACTGTTGTCCAGTTTTGTAGTCACGATGAAGGGACCTCCCCAATTTGGACTCCATTTACCAAATCGCCTGCCCTTGTGGCCTATGGGCTAGATTGCCTTCCACACTATATCGCCTGCGACAAAAGACTTCAATTTTACTCGCTTGTTGTATGCTCATTCCACCCTCCTTTTCTGAGCTTCCGGGTGGTCTAGCGCTGTCAATCTTTCTTCGTCCAACTCAAGTGCTTCTATCGCCATCTTATCAGAATAATCATCCCGAGATAGCTTATTTTGATACAGGCGGCGAGTTGACATGATCGTTAATTCCATTGGCAGCATCCCATCGTGCCCATACACCATCCTAAAGGGAGAGGTTCTTGTTGCTGATTTTTGACTGGTGCTATTCGCCCAAACAACTTCTGACAATAAAACGTCACACTGTCTTGGATTTTTCTTCAATCATTTTCTGGACGATAAGCTTGATGGCCTTATTAGTTGCCTCGACCTGCCCGTTGGCTTGTGCATAATATGACGTCGAGTGCAACATCTTGATTTTCATCTGAGAGTCTCATTCTACCATGTCTCCTTCTGTGAACATCGTCGCCTGATCAGTAGTAATAGATTCGGGTAATTCATGGCGATGCACAATATACTCTTTGAAGAACTTTATCATAGCCTCTTGTGTGGGCGATTTTATGGATTTGGCCTCAACCCATTTTGTAAAGTAACATGTGGCGATGATGACAAAAGTGTGGCCATCTGATGAGTCAAGGTATATTTTTCCTATAAGATCTACGGACCATCCTCGAAATGGCCATGGCTTGATGATGGAATGAAGTTCTTCGGCAGGTACATGCTGTATCGGTACGCATTTCTGACAAGCCTCGCATCCTTTTGCATATCTGATGCAATCTTGCTCCATCTTCGGCCAGTAGAACTCATACTTGTTAATCAACCATCTCATTCTTTGCCCCGCCTGGTGAGCGCCTGCAATTCCTTCATGAACCTCGACTATTGCCAACATTGCTTCTTTTGGGCCGATGAATCTGAACAACAAACCTTCCAATCCTTTTTTATAGAGCTCGCCCACGAGTACGACATAGTTCAGGGTCAGGGTTTCTAATCTTCTATTCGTCAAATCTGGCTTCGTACTCAGCTTGATTGTTCGTGCATTCAAAGTTCAGGGCGAATGACACCTTGTAAGATGCCGCCAATGACGATATGATATGAACTCCTTCCCCTGCTCCATGGCCGGTTCTAGATCCATCGAACCACATTTTCCAAGTGGTTATGTCAACACAGTTCACCTTTTTCCTCCTTCACGGCGATACCGGGATGATCTGATAAGAAATTAGCCAGGACTGCTAGTGGTGTGCACGGTTCGGGGGAATCCGGGGATCGAAAAATGTCCGGAACCAAACCAAAAGTGGGGGATTTTAAAAATAGGATCTCCGGAATAGTACCAAAAATCGGTTCGGTTCGGTACGGGGATTTAATTTTTTGGTACGGTTCGGTACGGGGATTCGGTTCTAACGGTTCGGTACGGTTCGATATGGATATCATTAGAACCATGGATATTTTTATTTTAATTTTTATAACTGTTGATTTATTCAATTAAAATGTGATCCAAAGTATAACAATTAAAATTTATCAAATCTATTACTTTTGGAATTTATCAATTCAGTGTCTAGTTATAAGCTTTATTTATAACTGTTGATTCATTCAACTAATATAATAGTTTAACCAATTTAGTCTCATAAAGATATCAATTCTAACCAATCAATATTTTGAAATTCCTAAAGCCGAGAGTTAGAAAAAAATTGCTATTCAATCAAAACTGCAGTTTATGAATTTTTAATGTATGTTCAATTATTAATAGATAAAAACATCTTTACTGCAACCATTAACCAAATGTAATGGTTAATAGTATTGAAGCATCAGAAAAGTGAAGCATTGACATCCAACCATTAACCAAATGTAAATGACACTATCAATTTTAGAACATGTACTCAGCTGAGTAGTGAAATACTTTGCTACATACAAACAAATGATGCTTCTGATTCCTTATCAAAGATGGTATTCCATGACCTACAAAGAAATTGCAAGATATCAATTCAGGTTTGAAAAATTTATGATGGCTAAACTTCAATTATTTCAACTTAGAACGAAATCATATCAAAATTGACATAATTTTACAAGATATTTACACTGAATTTAACAAAAATACATGATCATTTATTTTTTTTAGTTTTTAATAACCTGATGTTCATTGTTGGCATATCTAGCAACAAAAATTAATTACTCATTATGTACAAATATTCATTAACAACTAATCTCATAAATTGAAAATTATGTGAACAGTAGGGCTTCAAAAAAGGCACTAATATGAAAACACCAAAATCTATGCTCTCAGGACATGTACTCTTTAGGATATAAGAATAAATTAAAAAAATGAAAAATATTGTTGGATGAATCAAAACAAGATTACATGGCACTTTATCAACACAAGAATATGCGACATTATATCAGCACATGTTGCTGGATTTTGATTTTATTTTGACCAGATGTTAAAATAAAAAATCAAAGTATAAAGTTCAATTTTAAGGAACAGTAGATATAATTGAATGTTCATGGTTATTCTCAGCATTTAGGCATAAAAAATGATGAGTTCATGTAGCTGAGAATGTGTTACTGCCCACAATCAAATGAAGTTTGATACATACCTTTTTTCACTGAAGATGTGACACATTATTTCAGCAATCCAGTTTAGAGCTTGGAAAAACGCTTTCCATAATTTCAGGGTCTTGAGTTATATCTAGAAAAAAAATCAGAAATAATAAATAATATAAAATACTAACTAAAAATTATTAATGATATAATTACTATAAAAAATACATACCCAATTCTAAATTTTTAAGTTCTTTAATTATTTCGTCAATTTGAATCGGCTTCTTGGAACTCCTCAACCAATCTTGACAACAAATGAGAACTTCAGCTGTCGTAGGAGTTAAAGAACTCCTAAAACAATCCAAAGTACGACCTCCTGTACTAAATGCCGATTCTGAAGCTACAGTTGAAGATTGAATGGCTAAAACATCTTTTTCAATAAGGCTTAAGATTGGAAACCTTATAGAATTAACTTTCCACCAAGCCAATATATCAAAATCATGAGTATATTTTTCTAAAAATTCCTCTAAATACCTATCAAATTCTTCTTCAGCGGCCATCTTCTCTTGATTCTCCCCCTCTAAGAAAAAATTATCCATCTCTTCATCTTCATCCACTTCTATTACACGACCAATCCCATGACTTAGTGATTGACTCGAAGATTCAATCTTAGTCTCTACGTTGACCCTATACTCTTCAATTAAAACTCTCATTGATTTAGTTACCCTATGTACCAAATCATTTGCAATCATCTCTGAATAATGAATTTTGTATTTGGAACTAAGATATTTCATCTTGTACCTAGGATCTAAAACAACAGCAATAAAGAGCATGACATTCATTTTATCAATGGAACCCCAATACTTATCAAATTTCTCTCTCATTTGTTTTCCCATTTCCACCAAGCAAACATCATTACTATTTTGAAAAATTTTCAAATCCTTCAAAAAAATTATTATTTCAAGAAAGTACAAATTGGAAGTGGAATATAAGCTACCAGACAACTTACAAGTGACATCATAAAATCGTTTGAGAAATTTACAAAAGTGGGCAGCATACTTCCAATTTTTTTCATTTGGCAAATTATTTCCAAAATCACTTACAAATCTACAATCCACATCTTCAAACTTATCAAAACCACCTTGCAAAATTAAAACAACGTCTAACATGAGATAAGTTGAGTTCCATCTAGTAGGACAGTATAATTGTAAAGATGCCTTAGAAATAATCTTTGCATTCTCACAACATTTTTTGAAAGTAACTAACCTTTGAGGACTACCCCTAACATACTTAACAACATCATGAATTTTTGCAATAGAAGAATTGGCAATTCCTATACCATCCCTAACAATCAATTGCAAAATGTGTGCAAAACACCTCATATGAAATGCATCTCCACCTAAAACAAAAGCATTCTTTTTCAACAATTTTTTCTTTAATTGTTGAATTGCAGTATCATTTGATAAAGCATTGTCAAAAGTAATGCACATCACTTTATTCAAACCCCATTCATCCATACAAGAATCAATTGCATTTCCAATATTCACACCCTTGTGACTATTAATGACACAGAAATTTAAAATTCGCTTATGCATATTCCAATTGGCATCAATAAAATGAGCTGTCAAAACCAAATAATTAACATTCTGAATACTTGTCCAAGTATCAGTAGTTAAAGACACCCTTTGACAACTAGATTGAAGTAATGCTTTTAACTTTTTCTTTTCTTTCGCAAATAGAGTAAAACAGTCTCTAGCAATCGTATATCTAGACGGAATATGAAACATGGGAATGCTTACTTCAATAAATTCCCTAAACCCTTCTCCCTCGACAAATCTAAAAGCAAGTTCATCTTTAATTATCATTCTAACTAGAGCTGCCCGTATAGCTTCTTGATCAAATTGCCAACAATGTAATTTTCCTCCTTCTGAATCAGTCCCATTTTGAAAATTTAAATTTTTTTAGCCTTTCTCAGATTCTTTCTTATTGCGTGCTTCATTTAATTCTTTTCTAATTGGGCATTTTTTACATGTTTCTCTTAAATGTTTCCATAGTCCTGAAGTGCCTTGCTCACTTTTACACTGATAACTATTACCACACCATATACATTTAGCCCTCCCAATTTCATTTCCTTTAGTATCTTTCAATTTCTCAAAATGTGCCCATACACTTGATCTATGTTTCTTATTTTTAGGTGAGATTGAAGTACCTTCTACAGTAGAAGGAGATTTTGCAGGTGGCATTGTCGTAGAAGCAGCTATAGAGCCCTCCATAGAACCCATAGTTCGAGTAGGATCAACCGATAGAGTAGGCGTTACTGCTTCCGCACCATCGTTATTTCTGAAAATTATGGATTTCCGCTTATTTTCCACTGTAAAATAATAACATCAAATTCATGAAAAAAATTAGAACATTGTATACAAAATTAAAGAGCTCAATACAAAAATAAATCTTTATAATTACTACTGTTGTCTATAGACTCCATGTATTTCGTTCAGAAAAAATGACGTCGACGGTAGCGAATGGGAAACTTCAGAAACGGAAAAACCAAACAAAAAGATCACGTTGAAACAAACAATGGAATGAAATAAAAATGAAATGGGTGTAAGAGAAAGGAAGAGAACGGCAGAGAATATGAAAAAGGGGAAAAATGATCTTGATTGAACTGTGTGTATTAGGGTTGAAACAATTCATTTTGTTCAAGTTAAAACTGTGTAGTTTAGGCCAAAACTACATAGTTTTGGTCTAAGCTACACAATTTTTCCATAATAAAAAAACTAAATATATATTATTATAAATAGCTTAAATTAATTTTTTTAGAAAACAAATTTATTAAAATTTAATTATTAATAATAAAGATATAATAAAATAATTTAACTAAATTAGAATAATATATATAATTTCGGTTCTTCGGTTATAGTTTCGGTTCTTTGGTTCGGTACGGTTCGGTTCTCGGTACGGATATCTATCTAAGATCCAGAACCGTACCAATTAAATTTTCGGTTCGGTTCGGTTCGCAGAAAGTCAATGGTCAACAGTTATTTTTCGGTTCTGGATATTTTCGGTTCGATTATCGGTTCGGGTTCGGGGATATCCAGGATCCGTGCACACCCCTAGGACATGCCCCTTTACCGCTCTTTATGGAATGTATACCAAGGTAAGCTCCGACATAGCAATCGCCCACTTCCCAATTTGATTCCTCAAGTATGGTTTTGACAAAATATACTTGATGATATCAGTCTGAGATAAGACGTATACTACCACCGGTAACATGAAATATCAGAGTTTACAACACGTGAAGTATAGACACAGGCACATTTTCTTTATATCGGTATAGCGGATTTCTGTATCGGTCAAACCTCGACTTAGATAGTAAACCGCTCTCTCGACTCTTTCGTCCTCCTGGGCGAGCATGCAACCCAAAGACTCATGAGCAGCCGATAAATATAATAGTAAAAGCTTGTTCGGCTTCGGAGGCATCATAACAGGGGGTTTTGCCAGGTACACTTTTAACTCATCGAACACCCTCTGTTGTTCGTTCGTCCAAATGAACTGATCAGTCTCCTTTACTCTTAGTAAAACACTCCAACTGCGAAGTCGCCCCGCAGTATTCGCAATAAATCGCCTGAGAAAATTTATCTAACCGATAAGCCTCTGAAGTTGCTTCTTGGTTTTTGGTGGTTCGGCATTGATAATCGCCTTCGCTTTGTTCTTATCTTTCTCTAATCTCCGCTGCTGAACCAAGAAACCCAAGACGTTTCCAGCCGATACTCCGAATACGCACTTCAGATGATTCATTTTGAGTCCATTGATCCTTATACGATCGAACCCCTTCCATAAATCGGCCAAATGTATGTTTTTGGCGTCTGACTTAATTACCACATCATCGATATAGACCTCAAGGCAATCCAAACCTTTGAACATTTTGTTCATCGCCTTATGATAGGTGGCGCCTGCATGCTTTAGGCCGAAAGGCATGACTACCCATTCGTAGGCTCTGATCGGCCCTAGGTATCGAAAAGCTGTTTTGGACACATTCTCCTTGCTAATCGCTACTTGGTTGTATCCTGAATGTGCATCTAGAAAACTTAGCACTGTGTGCCCTGTTGCTCTGTCTATTAGCATGTCGGCCACTGGAATAGGGTATTCATCTTTTGGGGTAGCTAAATTGAGATTCTTAAAGTCCACACAAACTCTCAGCTTCCCATTCTTTTTCATTGCCAGGACGATATTGGACAATCATTCACTGTATTGTGCCTCCCGTATAAATTATGCATCTTCCAACCTCTTGATTTCATCCTGGATGAGAGTGTCCACTTCCCTTGACATTCGTCTAGGTGGCTGCCAAAATGGTCTAACTCCGCTCTTTAAAGGGAGTTTATGCTCGGCAATCTTTGGGTCCAGCCCTGGCATCTCAGCATATGACCAGGCGAATGAAATCTTGATATTCAACGAGGAGAGCGATTAACTGTGTCTTGAATTCTCCACCTAAACATGAATTGATATAAATACGCTTGGGCGAGTCCTCGGTTCCCAAATTCACCTCCAGTAGCTCGTCTTGCACCTGGGCGAGATCATCTTCTATTTTGCCCGTTGCTAGGTGCAAGTCCTCCATTTTCAGAGTCCCGGTAGGATCTTGCTCCTGGTCTTCATAGATGCACTCGATCGATGCAACTTCATACAATACGGCGGGTTGTCTGATTTTCTCCCTTAGCTCATTATGGCGTACTATCATTTCAAGGGTTGATAATGGTAGATCGGCCATTGCCCCCAAGGGTAATAGATACTGGCCGATCTGAGTTGACCAACAAGCGGGTAACGCTTGTCTGTCCTTTAGAGTTAAGAGATTGTATGTTTCATACCTCTTCGTCATACAACCTTGCTTCTAAAACGTTGTGAACTTCGCCGAAAGTATTGGGATCACCCTGAACTACTTCGCCTCACCATCTTCTCGCCATATGAACAACATTCGGTGCATGGTAGATGGTATGCACATATTGGAATGTATCCAATTGCGGCCGAGTAATATGTTGTAATTACTTCGTGCATTGACTGCGAAGAACCCCTCTTCAGTTTCTACTCGGCCAACTTTAATCCCGAGGGTGATATATTCATCGACTGGTGTTTCACCTCCAGTGACATATGTCACATACATGTTAATTGAGTCTAACTGATCACGACCTATGCCAAGTTTCTTAAGCATCCTCGCCAGGATTATGTTCACCCCTGCACTGTTATCTATCAACACCTTGTTGATCGAAAGTCCATTCCGATCGGCTTTGATGTATAATGGCCGAATATAGCGAGTCATCGTGTTGGTCGTTTACTGAGTGATACTACAACCATATTGTCAGCACTATCATCCTCGGGGATAATTATATCTCCTTGCAGTGTCGCCTTCTGTCCAGGCTTGCTTCTATATGAATCAGGGAGTGTAACCATCTTTACTCCAAATTCATCCTTGACCACCGGGACCCATGCCTCGAGTACCCCTTCTTTATGAGACACGATCGCCTGTCTATCTCCGGGAACCTTTGCTTTCAACTAACCGTCGTGATGGAAGACGAGCACGTCCTTGTATGATCGCCGCTTGTCCTCTTCTGGTTCAGGTTTCTTCGGGGACCCTGGATCGCGTGGTGTGTCTGTCGTCCCTTTACTTTCAGTGACTCTCTTTGGTGCCCATATCTTACGTACCTTTGATGGTGCATGGTTGGTTGTTCGGCGCCTGCACGACTCGCTTGCTGCGGGCTCAACTTGTGCTCTTGCCCTAGTCTTTCGGCTACATGTCTTCTTGTCCGCCTTTCATTGAGAGTCAATCGATCTTTGAGGGGCGCAGCCGATTTAATGACATCGCCCGTGCAATGGTTAGCCCTAGACTCTTGCCTTAACCTCTGCATTCTCCGCTTCTGGGTTTTCGTCATACAAGGAGTCTCCTCCGTTGGCCAAAAAATCCTTTTGAACACGGTCGTCTTAGACTCCCGTTGTGGCTGGAGTTTCTGCCATTGTCCAGTGGGCGATTTGGGTTTGAACGTCTTCAATTTCTCTCTGACTTCGTCAACCTTTATTATGGCGAAACAGGCATTGCAAGATGGACAAGTGACTTCTGGTGGGGGTGAATTATTGTGTTTCCTTTTTGACCATTTGTGTTGCCCCCTGTCTGCTCGCCACTTAGACCCATCGGTTTCTACCTTGAATTTGGGCCTTTTGGGGTTCAATTTGCTTTGTATCTGCCCCTTCTCCAAGAAACTATTAAAATGTTGCCGAACAGTGTTGATGGACACATATTTTATGTCAGCTTCCTTCTTGGAAGGGAACATAAGCTCTCTCTCACTGCTCGCCTTCTATATCACGTTCCTGAAATTTACGCAGTTTATTGTACTGTGCCTCCATAAATTGTGATACTTGCAATAATCCTTTCCAACCCTCTCTTCTGGTGGTGGGATCACATGTCCTTCACTCAAGGCGGTATGTCCATCCTTATTTAATGTGTCGAAGATTTTGTCAGGCTTGGTTAGGTCGAAAGAATATTCCTTTTGGACGACTGCAGTCTTGTTCTTCTTAATGAAACCCGCGTTTCGTAGGGCCAAACATTCCAGCGGTTTAGTGCCTAAGAATTCGGCCATGTTGATTTCTTCCTTTGAGCTACTATATTCACTGTCCGAAAGCACAACTATATCCAACTGATCCTTGTAGTAGGTTCCTTTGGACGCCCCTCCCTTCTATTCCTTCTCCTGGAGCAGTCGTTCATAGCTCGTCACCCTGTTTGTTAGTTCAAACAAGTCTCGGAACCGGTACCCTTCAAAATGTTCTCTCATGGCAAAGCTCATTCCTCTAACTACCATTCAGAACACAATCGGCCTCAGACATCTTCGCCGAACATCTAGTCCTCAGATTTCTGAATCGGCCGATATATTTCTTCGCAGATTCGCTCGGCAGCTGTGAGATGTGGGCGAGGTCGGCCAGAGTGACATCTATGGGTGCCCTGTAAAACTCCTCATGAAAAAGGATCTCCAAATCCTTCCAGGTTTCCACTGAATTCGGAGTTAACCTTGAGTACTAGATGAAGGTCATTTTCGTCAATGAGCTTGCGAACTGTCTAAGTTTCCAGAAATTTTAGGCTGCTGCTTCGCCACACTGGGCCGAGAAACGGGCGACATGCTCTGCCGTTGACTGCCCTCATTCTTCTCCAGATAACAAGCTGAACTCAAAAACCTTGTATCCCCTCGGGAATGGACACAACTTCTCTATCCAATCAGGTAAGGCCTCATATACGAAGGGCGAGGCATCGGCTTCAAGTCCACTCCGAACTTCTCCAGCATGTTCAAGAGTTGTCCTTAATCATATATGTTCGGCTCGCTCAGTTCCGTGGATTGGTGTTCGCCAGTGTTCACATCCTGAGCATTTGCTCCTGATCCACTCCCTTGAGGTATAAATTCCCCTTGGGGAGCCGATGTACTCGTCCCTATGTGATCAGCCTTTCCTGTAATACCCCGTAGAATTATTAGCGTTTATTTTCGTGTGTGTCCGATTTTAATTGATTAGGACCTCGAAAATAGTGAATAAATTCACGTGATGAATTTATAAGGGTAAAAATGTGATTTGCTATGTGTTTGCCTTAAATGTGATTTTTGGCAATTTTACGTGTTAAAAGTGAATTTTGTGATTTTTCACTAAAAACCGTAAAAATAATTATTTTAAATATTTTTAAAAGCCCAAAAATATTTTAAAAACAGCCCATATGATATGATTTAATGTTTTTGAATATTTGGTAAAGTTGAAATTATTTTGCCCCTAGAGTTCGAATTATTTACAAGAATGCCATAATGGCAAACTTGTAAATAATTGAAACTTCAAATAAATATCTAGATATTTTCCTAAGCTAAACTTGGTGCCCAAGTCTCTATTTCATCTTCTCCATTTGAGTGTGGGTGCCGAACCATTCAAGCTCAAAACACAAAAATTTATCCTTTGATTTTCTCTCAAAATTTTCTTAACGGAAATTGACGAGGAGCTTACGTAGATCATTAATCTATATTTGCATGTTCGTTTGAGGTATAATTTCAAGCTCAAATCTTAGTTTTTATTTGCTGATGTTGGTTGAGGTCTAGAAACATGCTTAGGATGGTTTAAATTTGATGTTTGATGGATAATTAGTTGGTTTTAATTACTAGTTTAATGGGTTTCGGTTTTTAAATAATTTTTCCGTAAAAATTAAATTATTTATTTAAATTTCTGGGCTGATCTATATGTTGAGATTTATATATGCTTAAAAGTTAAATTTTTGTGGATTAAAAATGTTAATTTATTCGGGTGTTAATTTAATTAGTTGGGTTTCGATTTTTAATTGTTTTAAAGCTTAAAAATAGCTTAAAAAGGGTAAATAAATCGATTTTTAATTTCTGGAAATAATTTTGTTCATGTATGAGTTATGTTTGTGGTTGATGTTAATTAAATGGTTGATGGTTAATTTTTAGCGGTTTAATAATCGGGTTTAATTTTTAATAACTCTATTCGGCCAAAATTGTTCTAAAAAGGGTATTTATGTCATTTTTAGTTTCTGGGCAGAAAATATTTAAGAAAAATTTATGAAATATGTTTGATAATTATTTGTGGAGTTTAAATGATTTTTGTGTAGTGTTTTGACGGATTAATAATCGGTTTTGATTATTAATTGATATTTCGGTTTTAATGGTTAAAATAATGGAAAATAAATATTTTAAAAAAATATTGGGCTGCTGTTTTTACAAGATAAAAATTAAAAATGTATTTGAAAATAATTTTGATGAATTTCGGTGTTAAAATGGCTTAAAATGAATTTTTAAGCGTTTTTAGCGTTTTTGAGTTTTCCGGCCAAAACCACCGGAATACGGTGACCGGAGTTTGAGTAGAGGGGATAGAGCATGTTGGCTCAGTCCTAAACTCAATTGGCAGCAGTTAGTGCCGAAATGTTTTTGGCAGAAAATAAGGGGGGGCCGAGCCCCGGGTCAAAAATATTTTACGGAAAAATATTTTTGGATATTTTTGAATTGTAATATGATTGTTGATATTTTCTAAAGGTGTATTTTAGAAAATTATGTGAATTGAATGTGTGATAGAATTATATGGAATTATAATTCTATGTTTATTTATTGAAAATAAATAAACTACGTGGTGTATCGTATAGAAATACGATGACGCGGAAATAGATAGTCGGAATCAAATTTGGTTTGTGATTATGTGGTTATATGGTTGAGTCGGTCTAGAGTTTATCCTAGAATTTAGAGTTATTACATTTATTAATGTTTAATCTCTAAATTAGATCCAGCGAGTTTTGTCGCGGAAACCGGCGAGCAAAGGTTTTGATTAATCGACGGGTGGTATTTTTATATTTGGAATAAGCGAGTACTGTGAGTGTGTTTACAACTTATACTGCTAAATATTAGTATTAAAAATATTGCGAACTGCTTTACATGATTTGCAAATGCTTTATTTTATTTTGAATTTAAATCGCATGAACTATTCATAGTGTTGAAACCGATTTAGATTCATTGAAACATGCTTACTATTGGGCGGCAATAGTGCTGTGTGATCACCGGTATTGCATTTAGAATGGGTTGCATGTGAATGTGCTGTGTGAATCCTGGCGACGGCCTGGAAAGTCAGGCGACGGCCTAGACTCTGTGTGAACAGATCTTCAGAGGCAACGGAATATAGACGACCAAAGGCAGTAAAGAGAAACTGCCGAGATCTGAGAGGTTGAACCTTTTAAAAAAGTGAAATGGCGACGGTATATATATGTACTGCCGAAATCTGTTGTATGGTGAAAGAGTCTAAAGACCTTCACATACGTAAAATATGAATGATCAGATTTGACGGGCTAGAGTACAAAAAGAAATGAATAAATACGGCCATAAAAAGGTTAACCCGTAATGTGGTGAAATGATGTGTAATATTTATGTTTCCTGTTTTGAAAGCATATAGGAACATGAATCATGGTTTAGGGTTTCATATGAATCGGTAATCTGGAATGCATTGCTTTCATATTAATGTTTATTAGTACATGTTGTACGCATTCACCAGTTTTTATAACTGACCCCGTTGAATTTAATATTTTTACAGGCGAGTAGTTTGACGTGTGGATTTCCAATTTCTTGTTCCGGAAATCCCTGGCTTGTATAAAGTGAGAATGACTTTCCTTTATGTGTCTAGAGTTGCAGTAGCTAGAATAATGAACGGTGATACCTTAGTAGTCGTTGGACTTATTTATGCTTTATATTTTATAACGCTTAAACTCTGATATATGTAATATGTGAATGCTGTGCGAAAGTCCGAGCGACTGCACGAGTATAAAATGCGGCGAGCGCATCTGCATAGTGAAATGCAGTTAAGTCCATAGAGAAATGGCCTGCATAGTGAAATGCAGTAATTACCATAGTAAAATGGTACGCATATTGAGATGCGTGATAAACCATAGAGAAATGGTTTTGAAACTAAAATGCGATAATTAAAGAGAAAATTATGTGCATGTTTTAAATGGTAATTTTTATGAGAACGTTTTAAACTGCGATTTTAAAATGTTCGAAAATGATTTGAATTCCGCGAAAAATTTTAAGTGATTTTTAATGTATTTTAAGGCTTGCTACGGGTTTCGGAGCAACCACTCCCATTCCCTAGCGCCGGTCTCGATGCCGAGAATCGGGTCGTGACAAAAGTGGTATCAGAGCGATGGTCGAAAAACGGGCCATTGTCGAGTTTGATATCAAAGTGATGGTTTATAGTCTTAAACTATTACTAATATGTGAAAGGAGTAATGAAAGTTGGTATCATTTCCACTGACTGAGTGATAGTCGAAAAGTGGTTGATAGTAAAGGTGGTATCATTGTAATATACCGTATGGAATGTGAACCTAGGAAATTGGTATAGAGTCTACTGCAACATATAAGTTTCTGTCATGTCATTTGTTAAGTCATCATTTGTTTTAAATATTCCCAGCTGTGCTCTAGGATCGAGTCTGTATGCTTGTTAGGAGTAAGTAGAGCCTGATAGTATACGATTAGAACGCTTAGATAGATTTTAATAGACGACGTGCTTTGATCAGAATGGCTGATCAGCATGAGGAAAACATTCAAGAGGAGAATGTTCATGATGAGGAGTCCGTTCATAACGATGCGATACCCGCAGCAGGCGAAGGTCGTGGTCGTGGACGTGGACGTGGTCGAGGTCGTGGTAGAGGCCATGGGCCTAATTTTAATATTCCGGGCTTTGATTTCGAACAATTTTTAGCTGGCATAGCAGCCATGCAAACGAATCAAGCGGAAGTGCAAAACATGCACAGAGAGCAGTTGGATTACCAACAGCAGAGAGTTGGTGCTAATGTTGATCGTGATCTCGTTATGGCTTACATGAGGCTCAAGCCCATGAAGTTTGATGGATCGAACGATGCGTTAGATTTCTTAGAGGAAGTAGAAATGAATGCTAGACGTCTTAATGCTAGTGAAAGACAGTCTATACTGATGGTGGAGATGTCAGTAAAAGGATCTGCGAAGGATTGGTTTCAAAGGCATATTCAACCAAGTATGGGAGAGATGACTTGGAATGAATTTGTCACTCGATTTAAGAATTTCTTTCTGCCGTTTTCAGTAACGGAGAATTATCGAGAGAAAATGTTGAGTCTGAATAAGATAGGAAAGACTGTGCAGGAGTATGTGACGGAGTTCACAAGATTGAGTCGATTCACACCTGATCTGATGTTGGATAGAGATAGGGTGAATTCAAGGTTTATTAAGGGGCTAGGACCCGAATATATTGGATTGCTATCTGATGTTAGTAAGGATCTGGTTCAAATCATCGATAGTGCACGTCAGATGGAAAGTACTTTGATCCAATTTGGAAAGATCAATGTTACTGGTGAGCTTGTAAGAGAAGGAACTGCTAGTTCGAATACGAATAGGTTCATTGGACCATATCGTAAAGGATTTAAGAAGGGAAAGAAAGATAGGAGGTTCAGTATGTCTGGATCAAGTTCTAGTGGACGAAGTTCAGGAGGAACAGTACCACTATGTAATACTTGTGGGAAGAAGCATTTTGGAGCATGCTATTGGGCAACTAGAGGTTGTTACACGTGTGGACAGCAAGGTCATTTCTCAAGAGAATGTCCTATGTCTGGACCACAAGGTTCAAGTGCTAGTGTTGTTCAACCAGTGTTTCAACAACCTAGACCTGTATATCCTGCAGTGTCTGGGCAGGCACAGAACCAAAATGTGTTTAATGGACAACGTGGAAGAGGATATGGTTTTGGTAATCGTGGTGGAGGAAGGACCACAGGCGGAAGAGGATCTGTAGCAACTGCTAGCGGAGGGCAGGCTAGAGTTTTTGCGATCAATCCTCAAGAGGCGAATGCGTCGAATGCGGTAGTGCAAGGTATATTTTCAATATCTTCGCATGATGCATCAATTTTATTTGATCCCGGTGCTACGCATTCATTTGTATCGTCGAGTTTTGCATTAAAATTAGGAATTCAACCTGTGATTTTGCAAAACCCATTGTTAGTAGCTACACCAGTAGGCGAAAGCATAGACGTTACTGTAGTGTATCCGTCGTGTCCTGTGTTAATTGGAGAGCGAGAATTGCTTGCGGATTTGTTGTTGCTTAATGTCTTAGAATTCGACGTCATCCTAGGAATGGATTGGTTGTCGCAACATTATGCAAATGTGGATTGTAGAGAAAAGATAGTGACGTTCCATGTACCTGGAACTGAACTTATCTCTATTCGAGGAGAGAAATTGGAAACCCCAAAGAGTTTAGTCTCGGCTTTGAAAGCGAGAAAGATGTTAAGTAAAGGATGTCAAGGATTTTTAGCTCTGGTACGAGATATTCAGAAGGAAGTTGGAAGTGTGAATGATGTACCAGTAGTTTCGGAGTATTCTGATGTGTTTCCAGAAGAGTTACCTGGATTACCACCAGATCGAGAGATTGAATTCTGTATTGATCTAGTTCCTGGTACAAGTCCAATATCGATACCTCCGTATCGTATGGCACCAGCAGAACTAAAGGAGTTGAAGGATCAATTAGAAGAATTGATTGATCGTGGATTTATACGACCAAGTGTCTCACCTTGGGGAGCACCTGTGTTGTTTGTTAAGAAGAAGGATGGATCAATGAGACTCTGTATAGATTACAGACAACTCAATAAGGTCACAATCAAGAATAAGTATCCTTTACCCAGAATTGACGATTTATTCGATCAATTGCAAGGAGCGAGGTACTTTTCGAAGATTGATCTGAGGTCTGGTTATCATCAGTTGAAGATTAGAAATGATGATATTCCAAAGACTGCATTCAGAACAAGATACGGTCATTATGAATTTTTGGTGATGTCATTTGGATTGACAAATGCACCAGCGGCTTTCATGGATTTGATGAATCGGATTTTTAAACCGTTTCTAGATCAATTCGTGATAGTGTTCATAGATGATATCTTGATTTATTCGCGCACAGAGGAGGAGCATGCGCAACACTTAAGGATTGTGTTACAAACTTTGAGAGATCATCAGCTTTATGCCAAATTCTCGAAGTGTGAGTTTTGGTTAGAAGAGGTAGCATTTTTGGGACATGTAGTATCTCAAAGTGGGATTAAGGTAGATCCTAAAAAGATTGAAGCTGTGATGAATTGGAAAAGGCCAAGTTCGGTGACAGAAATTCGTAGTTTCTTGGGTTTAGCTGGTTATTATAGACGGTTTGTGCAAGACTTTTCTAAGTTGTCTGCACCATTAACTAAGCTGACTCAGAAGAACGCGAAGTTCATTTGGAATGATCAATGTGAAGTGAGTTTCCAGAAGCTGAAGGAGTGTTTGACAACAGCTCCAGTTCTGGCATTACCTTCTGGTAGTGATGGACTTACAGTCTATTGTGATGCTTCTAGGATCGGGTTGGGATGTGTACTGATGCAACATGGACGAGTTATAGCTTATGCTTCTCGCCAGTTGAAAAAGCATGAAGTTAATTATCCAACCCATGATCTAGAATTAGCAGCAGTGATATTCGCATTAAAGATTTGGAGACATTACCTATATGGAGCAAAATGCGAAATATTCACTGATCACAAGAGTCTGAAATACATATTTGATCAGAGAGAGTTGAATCTCAGACAGAGGAGGTGGATGGAGTTGCTAAAGGATTATGACTGTACGATACAGTATCATCCTGGCAAAGCTAACGTAGTTGCTGATGCGTTAAGTAGAAAATCAGCAGGAAGTTTAGCTCATGTTACTTTAGTTGAGAAGAGACCAATGATTAGAGAAGTGCATTCGTTGTTTGATCAAGGAGTTCAATTAGAGGTTTCGTATTTGGGGAGTTTGTTAGCTCAAATGACGGTTAAACCTACATTGAATGATCAGATTAAGGAACTTCAGACAACGGATCCTCAACTAAAGCATGTTATTGCAGAA
Organism: Mercurialis annua; assembly: GCF_937616625.2. Taxonomy (NCBI): domain Eukaryota; kingdom Viridiplantae; phylum Streptophyta; class Magnoliopsida; order Malpighiales; family Euphorbiaceae; genus Mercurialis; species Mercurialis annua. The sequence continues at coordinate 12,110,750 of NC_065570.1, forward strand.
GTTCAAAAGGGAATGAACTCTGAGTATAATTTGAAAGGTGGTATTCTGAAATTTGGTACAAGGGTGTGCGTACCAAATGTAGAGGAATTGAAACAGAGAATTATGATGGAGGCACATGGATCTAAGTATAGTGTTCATCCTGGTTCTACCAAGATGTATCACGATGTTAAGGAGATGTATTGGTGGAATGGTATGAAAAGAGATATAGCAGAATTTGTTGCTAAGTGTCCGATATGCCAACAAGTGAAGTTGGAACATCAGAGACCATTTGGATTTTTGCAACAATTACCAATACCAGAATGGAAATGGGAAAGAATAACCATGGATTTTGTCGTTGGATTGCCTAAGTCGCAACATGGTTTTGATTCGATATGGGTTATCGTTGATCGAATGACAAAGTCGGCTCATTTCATTCCGATCAAGGTTACCTATACGGCAGCAAAATTGGCACAGATTTATATTGACAAAGTGGTCAGTTTACATGGAGTTCCTGTGTCAATTGTGTCAGATCGAGGATCAGTTTTTACATCCCGATTTTGGCAAAGTCTGCAAGAGGCTTTAGGAACGCGCTTAGATTTTAGTACAGCGTTTCATCCCCAAACGGATGGACAGTCTGAAAGGACCATCCAGACTTTGGAGGATATGTTAAGAATGTGCGTTTTAGATTTCGGAGGCCATTGGGATGAGTATCTACCATTAGTAGAGTTTTCATATAACAATAGTTATCATTCCAGTATTGAGATGGCACCGTATGAGGCGTTGTATGGACGTAAGTGTAGATCTCCAATTTGTTGGGAAGAAGTTGGAGAAAGAAAGTTGACAGGAGCTGAAATAGTTCAGATTACGTCTGAGAAAGTGCCGTTGATTAAGCAACGTTTAGAAACTGCATTTAGCCGGCAAAAGAGCTATGCTGATGTGAGGAGAAAGGATATAGAATTTCAAGTCGGAGATTTTGTGTTTCTTAAAATATCACCTATGAAAGGTGTAATCCGATTTGGAAAGAAAGGAAAGCTAGCGCCGAGGTATGCAGGACCTTATGAGGTTATTGAGCGAATAGGAGCGGTAGCTTATAAGTTAGCATTACCGTCTGAGATGTCGCAAGTGTTAGTAGTATGTGCCCTAGGGCCATTTTTTATTTATACTTGTATAAACAAATCTCATTGGCAATGATATATATGTTTTATTTGAACTAAGTGCCTCATCAACTAAGTGTTTATTTATTGCATATTGTCCTTATCACATTGTGATAGAATCTATTCTTAAGGTGTTGAGAATATGAGTGACAGATTCTATTATACAAGTGATCTAAATAACCGTTCATGATCAATGGGGTCCTGCGAATAAGGGCATCGCATTATCCCGGAAAGATTGTCACCTCTATTTATTCTCCTGATTAGTAAAGAGTTGCTAATTATAGGAAGTAGTGAGTCTCATACTACTTGATGGGGATCAGAATAAACATGTGGACACTCAAGGTGTTGAGTGAGTCAAACAAGTGACGCTAGATGACTTATACATGGTAATTCATTAAAGTCAATTTAATGTCATCTAGTTCATAATTGTACATATGTCCTTTGACTTGCGGTGACACTATCTTGTATATAGGTGATTAGAGTTTGATACTCCTTAACCCTAGATCTTTCATGAGCTAGGGCCGCGGGATGTGTTGGCTCTAGTTAGTAGTATATGGAGATAGGGGTTTAACCTAGAAAGGATTCATCACTCTGGATGAACGGAGACAAGATTCTATGCTATCTCAAATTGTTCTTGATGGATGATAAAACCTGCGCAGGTGTATATGACTTACATAGAAAGTTGTTTCTAGTGGAAGTCATATTTATCAAGAATTAGAACTGAGAGATGAGGTCATATAATCAAGACATACAGTGTTTGACTTAACCGTGACACTAGTCGAGATTGGAATCTTAGATGAAGGGAATTTTGAGTGTACGGTAATTATGAACATTGGTTCATAAAGAATGCATCGAAACATTCATATCTATTTGGGGGTCGTGATATGTTGCTAGACGTCACTCACGATCTACGAGAATTAATAATTAATGGGATTTAATTATTTAATATAAGAAAGGCGTTTCTTATAACTCTCGTTGCCATATAGATGTGAACCTAGTTAGTCACACACAATAGGGTGTGCAACCGATTGAGTTTACGAGAGATCAATTTCATATAGATACTAGCATATCTCGGAAATTAATCTAAGATGAAAAACAAGTATAAATTAGGGACTAATTTGTAAGAGTTATAAATTAGTAGGCACCTAATTGTATTTTATCCAAGTTAATGTGATGATGTCATGTGATGATGTCACGATGATGTCACGATGATGTCATGTGATTATGTCATGATGATGTCATGTGATGATGTCACGATGATGTCATACGATGATGTCACGTGATGATGTCATGTGATGATGTCATGTATGTCTCTGTGTGTGACACCTAGCATCCGACGTGTCAGAAGGTGGCAACACCTATGCTTGATGTGTGACACCTAGCATATGATGTGTCAGATGGTGGCAACACCTATGCTTGGTGTGTGACACCTAGCATGTGAGGTGTCGAATGGTGGCAACACCTTTGCTTGGCGTGTGACACCTAGCATGTGAGGTGTTGCATTCTTAAGCAAAGCTCTACCCTATAAATAGAGGTTGCCTTTGCTCATTCTAAACGCACCACACTTAAGAGACCATATTTGAAGGAGTTCAAGTAGTCATCAATCACAGAAAAGCTTGGAGAAAGTTTTTTATACATCCCAGCAAAGACGTAATCGAGGCAAGAGTTTGAGCTTAGGGTTGCTCGGCAAGAGGAACTCTTGCAGATTACTTCAAGGCGAGGATTCAATCGGACGCATACTCGTGTGGACGAGCTTGAGGTCGCCGTACTATCGGGACTACAAGAATCGTTGGAGAATCAACATAGGTATTCTTCTTACGGTTTCTAGATGCGTGCTTTAATTACTAGATGATACGACGATCCATTTGTTATTAATATGATCAATTTCTGGATCCGAATTGTTGGAATTCCAATTTTGAATTGAAATATACGATTCGGACCCTCACGTCCCGCTGCACCAACAGTGGTATCGGAGCCACCGTATCAGCAAGTATTAAAGCTTTACGATTGAATGCATGTATTAATAATCATGGACTTAGGAATTATTAATTGGCATGTAATTTATAATTCCGAGGGCTTAGGTCTTGTTTGCAAAAACGAGCAAACGGTATTGTGACATTAATTACATTTGATTAAATTCTGTCTAGGAGATTGGTACTTAAGTGGTCCGCTCGTGACCCTCCAATCTATCCTGGGAATTTTTCTAGTGTGATTATTTAACACAATACGTGACTCGCTTGTGCATTATATTGTCATCAACAAAACATGCGGAACAAGTAATAATTTGCTCATTCTTTTGTGGCTAAAGAATGAGACCTAGGAAGTCCATGATGATACATGTGTGATTGCATGATTCATTTTAGTTTTAATATGTATGAGATGCATGCTAAAATGTGTTGTGGGCTTAGTGAGACCGGAATAACTTAAAACCCTAAGAAATCTTCCTAAAAGTAAAAAGATTAAGTTTATATTGATTAATCATTAAATTGATTTATCAATGGCTCTCCATTGGAGCAATAAACTAACACGCTTTGAGTTATCATCTTGTCGGCTATGGATACATAGGGGTGAGATGATATCGTCAAGAGATGTTGACGAGTTTATTGTTAAGCATGCGATGTTGCGGGTGTAGTCGATATAATATACGGCGAGAAAGGCAATTAGGCGTACCTGAGTCGTATATTATTCAAATCGATACATCTTAGTTGATTCAATGGGTTAAACTTAACTAATGTGGAAACCCAAGAATAGCATTAAGTACTTGAGGGTGAAAGCATTAGGAGCCGGAAATGATTGAACCTCATATGAGATATGATGAACAAGTAGTTGTTCACTTATATATCATTTTGATCCCAAGAATAGCATTAAGTACTTGAGGGAAAGATAAATGAGTATAAGAATTCAATCACCCGCTTGAATCTTTTTCCAACAAAGATTCACGTTTCCTATTTTGGAAGTGTAGGATTCGAAAAAGATAGTGGGAGGCCATTTTGATAAAGACCAAATCATTATGGTTTAAATATACAAGACAATAATACTAATTAGAAATCTTTGCTTTCTATAGGTTGATAAGATAAAATGAAATCGAATCCGTTAAGTAGCATTCTCGACAATAATCGCTTAGTGGGTCCTAACTTTGTTGATTGGTTAAGAAATCTCAAAATAGTTCTTGCAAGTGAACACATAGCATATGTTCTTGAGACAAATGTTCCGGGACCATTGCCGATTGAGGCACCTCCCGAGGAACATGAGGCATTGCGCAAGTGGAAGTTAGATGACGAACAAGCCAAGTGCTATATGTTGGCATCTATGAATAACGAGTTGCAAAAGCAACACGAGAAATATCCGGGAGCTCGCGAAATATTGTTTCACTTACAAGAGTTGTATGGTGAATCAAGTCGTTTTGCTAGATATGAGATATCTAAGCAATTATTTCGGGCAAAGCACTCCGAAGGAAAGGGTATTGGAGAACATGTGAACATGATGATTCGATGTATCGAACGGCTAGAGGGTCTAGACTTCATCATGGACTTCAATCTCCAAACGGATATGATCCTTCAATCCCTTCCGGAATCATATGGTAATTTCATCACGAATTACTATATGAATCGGATAGAATGTACACTTGCCGAGTTATCAAACATGTTGATAACTGCTGAAAAGAATAATGTTAAGGGAAAGGAAGTTTCTCTTGTGGTTGCTTCTTCTAGTAAGACTAAGAAGAAGAAAACTAAGAAGAATGTTTTGAAGGCCCAAAAAGCCATTGCGAAAAAGAAGGGCACCTCAGAGAACAAAGGAAAATGTTTCTTTTGTGAAGGCGAGGGACATTGGAAACGAAATTGCCCCAAGTATTTGGAATCCAAGGGCAAGAACAAGAAGAATGAGAATCCCGGTGAGGGTATGTCAATTTCTTGTTATTTCAATTCCAATAACGATAGCTCGTCCAAAGCTTGGGTATTAGATACCGGAGCTAGTTCTCACATTTGTTCATCCTTACAGGATCTAGCAAATGAGAGGAAGTTGGACAAGGACGAAGTGATCTTGAGGCTTGGAAATAACGCAAGAGTTGCGGCTAAAGCTATAGGATCATCTTCTATTTTGTTGTATAAACATGTTTTGTATTTGAATAATGTTTTGTACTTACCAAACGCTTATACAAATATCATGTCCATATCTTGTATGACAAGATTAGGGTATGATTTCCTATTTACAAAGGATGTTTGTAAAATTATCTATGATAATAAAATCGTTGGTTATGGTTATGTACAAAACGGTCTTTATTGTATAAATGAAGATGTTAGCAATACAAATAATGTTTTAGAAATAAATACCATAAGTGATCAAACCTCGAAACAATTATGGCACTTACGATTAGGACATATTGCGGAAGATAGACTTAACAAGTTGGATAAGATGGGAATCTTGGGCAATCTTGATTCAGCATCAATTTCAACTTGTGAGTCATGTCTTAAAGGCAAAATGACCCGATCACCCTTTGTGGGACAAAGTGGTAGAGCCAAAGATATTTTGGAAATCATACATAGTGATGTATGTGGTCCATTTAAAGAAATGGCACGAGGTGGTTATTTATACTTCATTACCTTCACCGATGATTTATCACGGTATGGGTATGTTGTTCTTATGAAGAACAAGAGTGAAGCTTTTGAAAAATTCAAAGATTTCAAAAATGAAGTAGAAAACCAAATTGGAAAAGGTATTAAAATCCTACGATCTGATCGAGGAGGTGAATACTTGAGTACGGAGTTTGGTACATTCTTAAGAGAATGCGGTATTATTTCCCAACTGACTCCTCCGGGAACACCACAGTTGAATGGTGTATCGGAACGGAGGAATCGTACATTGTTAGACATGGTACGATCAATGATGAGCTATACTGATTTACCCATTTCATTATGGGGTCATGCACTTCTTAGCGCAAATTATATTCTAAATCGAGTACCAACTAAATCCGCTCCGAGAATACCTTATACGATATGGTATGGTAAGGAACCAAGTCTTAAGCATATTAAGATTTGGGGATGTTCGGCATATATCAAAAAGTTGATAACCGACAAGTTGGAATCAAGATCAATCATGGGAAGGTTCGTTGGTTATCCTAAAAACAGTTTAGGATATTATTTCTATATTCCGTCAGAGCAAACAATCGTTGTTAGTCGGGATGCCCATTTTCTTGAAAAAGAGTTTATTCAAGATGGTGGAAAAGGAAGGGATATTGAATTAGATGAGGAGTCATCTAAAAACCAAGAAAATGATACAATGGAGATTGATCAAACCCATAGTGAACCAAAATTAGTAAAATCTACAGAAACACCTCGAAGATCAAGTAGAGTATCTTATCCACCGGAGAGATATGGTTTTCTTCATGATATTCAGGAGTTGTTTATTCATGGAGAAAATGATCAAATTGTTGATCCTTCTACTTATGAAGAAGCTATATGTGATATAGATTCTTCAAGATGGCTTGAAGCTATGAAATCCGAAATGGATTCCATGTACAGTAACCAAGTTTGGGAGCTAGTCGATCCACCCAATGGTATTATACCAATAGGGAACAAATGGATCTTCAAGCGTAAAATTGGTGCTGATGGAAAAGTGGAGACTTTTAAAGCTAGGCTTGTTGCGAAAGGGTTTCGCCAAAGGCAAGGAGTCGATTATGAAGAGACTTTCTCGCCTGTTGCCATGCTTAAGTCCATCCGGATTCTTCTTGCCATAGCTGCACATTTAGATTATGAGGTTTGGCAAATGGATGTCAAAACCGCATTCCTTAATGGATATATTGAGGAAGAAATCTATATGGAACAACCTAAGGGTTTTGAATCCGAAGAAGGTTCCAAGATGTGTAAGCTTAAACGATCCATATATGGATTGAAGCAAGCTTCGAGAAGTTGGAATCGTCGTTTTGATGAAGCTATAAAGAGTTACGAGTTTATCAAAAACGAAGATGAACCATGTGTTTACAAGAAGGTTAGTGGGAGCGCAATCACGTTCCTAGTCTTGTACGTAGATGACATTTTACTAATAGGAAATGATGTCGGTATGTTAACCTCTGTAAAGCTTTGGTTATCCAAAACTTTCTCCATGAAAGACCTCGGAGAAGCAACTTATATTCTCGGTATTAGACTCTATAGAGATAGATCTAAGAGAATAATAGGTCTCTCCCAAAGGCTTTACTTAGAAAAGATATTGAAGAAGTTCAATATGGAAAATTCTAAGAGAGGACTGATTCCCGTTAGGCATGGAATTCACCTTTCAAAGGATATGTCTCCAAAGACATCTGAGGAAAGAGATGAAATGGCAAAGATACCATATGCTTCGGCAATTGGTAGTCTTATGTACGCTATGTTGTGTACCAGGCCGGATATTGCCTATGCGGTTAGTTTAACTAGCCGATATCAATCCAATCCAGGTTCGGAACACTGGATGACTGTTAAGAATATCTTTAAGTACTTGAGAAGGACTAAAGATATGATCTTAACATATGGAGGAGGTGATCTACAAATAGACGGCTTTACAGATTCTGATTTTCAATCAGATATAGACGATCGTAAGTCTATATCCGGATTCGTATTCACATGTAATGGAGGAGCAGTGAGTTGGAAGAGTTCCAAACAAGAAACCACTGCAGATTCCACCACAGAGGCTGAGTATATTGCGGCATCAGATGCTGCAAAGGAAGCTGTTTGGATTAGGAAGTTCGTTTCTGAACTTGGTGTGGTTCCTACCATTGAGTCGGCGGTTCCTCTTTTCTGCGACAACAATGGTGCTATAGCCCAGGCAAAGGAACCCCGGTCTCACCAGAAATCCAAACACATAGAAAGGCGCTATCATATCATCCGAGAGATTGTTGGAAAGGGAGATGTGTCTCTCCAAAAGATAGCATCAGCCGATAACACGGCTGACCCACTGACAAAGCCCATGACCCAGAGTCAATTAGATTTACATCTTGAGAAGATGGGGCTTAGATATAGTAGCCAATGGCACTAGTGCAAGTGGGAGATTGTTAGTAGTATGTGCCCTAGGGCCATTTTTTATTTATACTTGTATAAACAAATCTCATTGGCAATGATATATATGTTTTATTTGAACTAAGTGCCTCATCAACTAAGTGTTTATTTATTGCATATTGTCCTTATCACATTGTGATAGAATCTATTCTTAAGGTGTTGAGAATATGAGTGACAGATTCTATTATACAAGTGATCTAAATAACCGTTCATGATCAATGGGGTCCTGCGAATAAGGGCATCGCATTATCCCGGAAAGATTGTCACCTCTATTTATTCTCCTGATTAGTAAAGAGTTGCTAATTATAGGAAGTAGTGAGTCTCATACTACTTGATGGGGATCAGAATAAACATGTGGACACTCAAGGTGTTGAGTGAGTCAAACAAGTGACGCTAGATGACTTATACATGGTAATTCATTAAAGTCAATTTAATGTCATCTAGTTCATAATTGTACATATGTCCTTTGACTTGCGGTGACACTATCTTGTATATAGGTGATTAGAGTTTGATACTCCTTAACCCTAGATCTTTCATGAGCTAGGGCCGCGGGATGTGTTGGCTCTAGTTAGTAGTATATGGAGATAGGGGTTTAACCTAGAAAGGATTCATCACTCTGGATGAACGGAGACAAGATTCTATGCTATCTCAAATTGTTCTTGATGGATGATAAAACCTGCGCAGGTGTATATGACTTACATAGAAAGTTGTTTCTAGTGGAAGTCATATTTATCAAGAATTAGAACTGAGAGATGAGGTCATATAATCAAGACATACAGTGTTTGACTTAACCGTGACACTAGTCGAGATTGGAATCTTAGATGAAGGGAATTTTGAGTGTACGGTAATTATGAACATTGGTTCATAAAGAATGCATCGAAACATTCATATCTATTTGGGGGTCGTGATATGTTGCTAGACGTCACTCACGATCTACGAGAATTAATAATTAATGGGATTTAATTATTTAATATAAGAAAGGCGTTTCTTATAACTCTCGTTGCCATATAGATGTGAACCTAGTTAGTCACACACAATAGGGTGTGCAACCGATTGAGTTTACGAGAGATCAATTTCATATAGATACTAGCATATCTCGGAAATTAATCTAAGATGAAAAACAAGTATAAATTAGGGACTAATTTGTAAGAGTTATAAATTAGTAGGCACCTAATTGTATTTTATCCAAGTTAATGTGATGATGTCATGTGATGATGTCACGATGATGTCACGATGATGTCATGTGATTATGTCATGATGATGTCATGTGATGATGTCACGATGATGTCATACGATGATGTCACGTGATGATGTCATGTGATGATGTCATGTATGTCTCTGTGTGTGACACCTAGCATCCGACGTGTCAGAAGGTGGCAACACCTATGCTTGATGTGTGACACCTAGCATATGATGTGTCAGATGGTGGCAACACCTATGCTTGGTGTGTGACACCTAGCATGTGAGGTGTCGAATGGTGGCAACACCTTTGCTTGGCGTGTGACACCTAGCATGTGAGGTGTTGCATTCTTAAGCAAAGCTCTACCCTATAAATAGAGGTTGCCTTTGCTCATTCTAAACGCACCACACTTAAGAGACCATATTTGAAGGAGTTCAAGTAGTCATCAATCACAGAAAAGCTTGGAGAAAGTTTTTTATACATCCCAGCAAAGACGTAATCGAGGCAAGAGTTTGAGCTTAGGGTTGCTCGGCAAGAGGAACTCTTGCAGATTACTTCAAGGCGAGGATTCAATCGGACGCATACTCGTGTGGACGAGCTTGAGGTCGCCGTACTATCGGGACTACAAGAATCGTTGGAGAATCAACATAGGTATTCTTCTTACGGTTTCTAGATGCGTGCTTTAATTACTAGATGATACGACGATCCATTTGTTATTAATATGATCAATTTCTGGATCCGAATTGTTGGAATTCCAATTTTGAATTGAAATATACGATTCGGACCCTCACGTCCCGCTGCACCAACAGCAAGTACATCCAGTGTTTCACGTGTCGATGCTTAGGAAGTATATACCTGACCCTCATAGACTTATTCAACCTCAGGAGGTTGAGATAGACGAGGAACTATCTTATGAGGAAGAACCCGTAGAAATTGTGGATACCCAGATTAGGAAACTCCGTAGTAAGGAGATACCTATGGTAAAAGTGCTCTGGAGGAGCCGTACAATTGAGGAATGTACGTGGGAAACAGAGGCGGATATGCGGAAACGATATCCCCACTTGTTTACTCAAGGTAATAGTTTGTTTTGAAATTCGAGGACGAATTTCTTATAAGGAGGGGTGAATGTAATACCCCGTAGAATTATTAGCGTTTATTTTCGTGTGTGTCCGATTTTAATTGATTAGGACCTCGAAAATAGTGAATAAATTCACGTGATGAATTTATAAGGGTAAAAATGTGATTTGCTATGTGTTTGCCTTAAATGTGATTTTTGGCAATTTTACGTGTTAAAAGTGAATTTTGTGATTTTTCACTAAAAACCGTAAAAATAATTATTTTAAATATTTTTAAAAGCCCAAAAATATTTTAAAAACAGCCCATATGATATGATTTAATGTTTTTGAATATTTGGTAAAGTTGAAATTATTTTGCCCCTAGAGTTCGAATTATTTACAAGAATGCCATAATGGCAAACTTGTAAATAATTGAAACTTCAAATAAATATCTAGATATTTTCCTAAGCTAAACTTGGTGCCCAAGTCTCTATTTCATCTTCTCCATTTGAGTGTGGGTGCCGAACCATTCAAGCTCAAAACACAAAAATTTATCCTTTGATTTTCTCTCAAAATTTTCTTAACGGAAATTGACGAGGAGCTTACGTAGATCATTAATCTATATTTGCATGTTCGTTTGAGGTATAATTTCAAGCTCAAATCTTAGTTTTTATTTGCTGATGTTGGTTGAGGTCTAGAAACATGCTTAGGATGGTTTAAATTTGATGTTTGATGGATAATTAGTTGGTTTTAATTACTAGTTTAATGGGTTTCGGTTTTTAAATAATTTTTCCGTAAAAATTAAATTATTTATTTAAATTTCTGGGCTGATCTATATGTTGAGATTTATATATGCTTAAAAGTTAAATTTTTGTGGATTAAAAATGTTAATTTATTCGGGTGTTAATTTAATTAGTTGGGTTTCGATTTTTAATTGTTTTAAAGCTTAAAAATAGCTTAAAAAGGGTAAATAAATCGATTTTTAATTTCTGGAAATAATTTTGTTCATGTATGAGTTATGTTTGTGGTTGATGTTAATTAAATGGTTGATGGTTAATTTTTAGCGGTTTAATAATCGGGTTTAATTTTTAATAACTCTATTCGGCCAAAATTGTTCTAAAAAGGGTATTTATGTCATTTTTAGTTTCTGGGCAGAAAATATTTAAGAAAAATTTATGAAATATGTTTGATAATTATTTGTGGAGTTTAAATGATTTTTGTGTAGTGTTTTGACGGATTAATAATCGGTTTTGATTATTAATTGATATTTCGGTTTTAATGGTTAAAATAATGGAAAATAAATATTTTAAAAAACTATTGGGCTGCTGTTTTTACAAGATAAAAATTAAAAATGTATTTGAAAATAATTTTGATGAATTTCGGTGTTAAAATGGCTTAAAATGAATTTTTAAGCGTTTTTAGCGTTTTTGAGTTTTCCGGCCAAAACCACCGGAATACGGTGACCGGAGTTTGAGTAGAGGGGATAGAGCATGTTGGCTCAGTCCTAAACTCAATTGGCAGCAGTTAGTGCCGAAATGTTTTTGGCAGAAAATAAGGGGGGGCCGAGCCCCGGGTCAAAAATATTTTACGGAAAAATATTTTTGGATATTTTTGAATTGTAATATGATTGTTGATATTTTCTAAAGGTGTATTTTAGAAAATTATGTGAATTGAATGTGTGATAGAATTATATGGAATTATAATTCTATGTTTATTTATTGAAAATAAATAAACTACGTGGTGTATCGTATAGAAATACGATGACGCGGAAATAGATAGTCGGAATCAAATTTGGTTTGTGATTATGTGGTTATATGGTTGAGTCGGTCTAGAGTTTATCCTAGAATTTAGAGTTATTACATTTATTAATGTTTAATCTCTAAATTAGATCCAGCGAGTTTTGTCGCGGAAACCGGCGAGCAAAGGTTTTGATTAATCGACGGGTGGTATTTTTATATTTGGAATAAGCGAGTACTGTGAGTGTGTTTACAACTTATACTGCTAAATATTAGTATTAAAAATATTGCGAACTGCTTTACATGATTTGCAAATGCTTTATTTTATTTTGAATTTAAATCGCATGAACTATTCATAGTGTTGAAACCGATTTAGATTCATTGAAACATGCTTACTATTGGGCGGCAATAGTGCTGTGTGATCACCGGTATTGCATTTAGAATGGGTTGCATGTGAATGTGCTGTGTGAATCCTGGCGACGGCCTGGAAAGTCAGGCGACGGCCTAGACTCTGTGTGAACAGATCTTCAGAGGCAACGGAATATAGACGACCAAAGGCAGTAAAGAGAAACTGCCGAGATCTGAGAGGTTGAACCTTTTAAAAAAGTGAAATGGCGACGGTATATATATGTACTGCCGAAATCTGTTGTATGGTGAAAGAGTCTAAAGACCTTCACATACGTAAAATATGAATGATCAGATTTGACGGGCTAGAGTACAAAAAGAAATGAATAAATACGGCCATAAAAAGGTTAACCCGTAATGTGGTGAAATGATGTGTAATATTTATGTTTCCTGTTTTGAAAGCATATAGGAACATGAATCATGGTTTAGGGTTTCATATGAATCGGTAATCTGGAATGCATTGCTTTCATATTAATGTTTATTAGTACATGTTGTACGCATTCACCAGTTTTTATAACTGACCCCGTTGAATTTAATATTTTTACAGGCGAGTAGTTTGACGTGTGGATTTCCAATTTCTTGTTCCGGAAATCCCTGGCTTGTATAAAGTGAGAATGACTTTCCTTTATGTGTCTAGAGTTGCAGTAGCTAGAATAATGAACGGTGATACCTTAGTAGTCGTTGGACTTATTTATGCTTTATATTTTATAACGCTTAAACTCTGATATATGTAATATGTGAATGCTGTGCGAAAGTCCGAGCGACTGCACGAGTATAAAATGCGGCGAGCGCATCTGCATAGTGAAATGCAGTTAAGTCCATAGAGAAATGGCCTGCATAGTGAAATGCAGTAATTACCATAGTAAAATGGTACGCATATTGAGATGCGTGATAAACCATAGAGAAATGGTTTTGAAACTAAAATGCGATAATTAAAGAGAAAATTATGTGCATGTTTTAAATGGTAATTTTTATGAGAACGTTTTAAACTGCGATTTTAAAATGTTCGAAAATGATTTGAATTCCGCGAAAAATTTTAAGTGATTTTTAATGTATTTTAAGGCTTGCTACGGGTTTCGGAGCAACCACTCCCATTCCCTAGCGCCGGTCTCGATGCCGAGAATCGGGTCGTGACATTTCCTGCCGAATCGGTTTCGGGTCTAGTCAAGAGATTGACGGACCCATAGATGTATCCCGGTTTACTGGGTTGTGCTCGGCCGAACTATCTGGATATCCGAATCGACTAGGTGTCTGATTTTTTGGCCCTTCTGTAACTCTGTTTGGCCACTTATTGTACGGAAAAAAGCATGTCCAGGTTTTCCATCACCTTACTAAGGCCGTCCAAGTTATTTTGAATCAGCCTTTGGACCGATGCCTGATCAGACATGATGTTCTTCAAAACCTCCGACATTTGATGCATCACGCCATCAAACTTCTGCTTATTTTCCAGGACGATCTCACCCCTCATAGCCGAGAAGTCGGCCTGTGATAAAGAAGGGCAAGATGGAGGAAGCTGGCGAGAGTATTCTGTGGAGTCATCAATCATCTTATCGTTCTTGTCCGTCGGAGGGGTTCCATTAGTGACAGAAGGATTCGCCCCTTTGCTTGACTAGTTGACATGTTGTTTGTCCTTGGCCATGATCTCTGATATGTCCGAATCGATATTGTCTACTAGTTCGTTTCCCTGCTTCAGTTGTTGTCTGCGTACAGACTGAGCATGCCTGAAATCATCCTTAAAGCCTGTTTTTGTGCTAACCATAAACTGAATTTCCCAATGGAATAGCCAAGATGTTCGCCTGGAAATAATTCAGACTCGAATGTTTAAATTTATAATCGGGATCGGTTTGAGGTTTGATGCTTTAACAAATTTGTAAAAAGATATTCACAGGGCTTCGTTGGTTAAAATACTTAACCGCGTAATCTAACAGTATTAATCTTGGAGTTAAGAAACTCAGGCGAGATTAACATCAAAACTACTCCTAAGTTAAAACAATCTGGGGATTGCGGAATAAAAAATATTGGGCTTGGTTTTTAATTGATTGATATGTTGATCATAAAAATATAAAGCTCTGAGCTATTTATATCTCTACAAAATCAAGTCTCCTAATCTAACTCTGAATAATATTCTTAAAAAAAAATACTCCTAATGAATTACAAATTCCTATTTAAAAAATAAAAGACTAATATGAGAAAGGCTTTAATTAGACTTTATTCTTTAAATAAGCCCCTGTGATACTCTAACTCATAATTCTCTGGACCAGTGTAAATAATATCTAAGAAAAAATTCTACATATGCAAATGGAACCAACGATATCAATAGGCAAAAAACAAAACTAGGAAAGGGTTACAATCCTTTAGGAGTGTGAAGACAAATGAGTCAAAATGAATCGATTAATTCGGTTTTATTTCAAATTATAAAAATAAGGTCTAATTATATAAAAATTATCAACATGGTCAATTATATCTTGACCTGCATATTTGAGTTTCAAATATATTTTAAATTTGAAATTTCACTTTAAAAAAAAATCTAATCGTCATCTTTAAAAACGTTTAAATAAATTTTTAATGAAAAATTAATATATAATTAATTAATTGCTTTTAATTTTATTAAAATTAAAGAAATTGGACCAATATTATTTTATTTTTAGGTCTAATTATTCAAAAATCATCGATCTTTGATTTTTTTTCTCCTCAATTGCATCATGATGTAGGAAAAACGGCCAATTATACATAACATGCATGTTTAAGTTTTAATTGTACTTCAAAATATTAAATTGATTTTTTTTTATTTAAAAAAAATTAAAAGGATCCTTCATTTTTAATATTTATTCTAATTAAATGTTAATATTATAAATTATACAAATAAGCCTTGTTTTTTATAAAATTCAATAAACAATAATAATTTTATTTTATTTAAATTAATTATTAAAGGTAACAGAATGTTTGAACGTTTTTGTTTAACAAAATGAAAGATTTCAACTCTAATTTTTGTTGGAAAATCTAAAGACTAAGAAAAAAAATGCCACCCCACTTTGAAAATTCAATGAAAATATGAATAAATTAAGAAGAGAATTGCCAACCCTCTATCAAGTCTCTCATAATATATGAATTTTTAACTTGCTGGATACATCATGTGAGACTAATGGATTAACATGACTTGCCCATTTTTCTTAGTGTCTTTAGTAATTAGGACTCAACGTTGACTTTATATACAACAAGTTGATTTTATAGGGTTACTGCATTTGTGGGCATTCGACCGATTTAGAGTTATTGTTCCCGCTCTAGCCGATCCCACTATTTCACCACATCTACCACTGGACGACAAGTGTGTTTTACTGTTGTTTAATATTTTTTAGTTTTATTCTATTTTATAAAATTTGACTGTTAATGTGTTGTTGTTCTTGAATAACAGATGAGGAGGCCGGAGAAACGCCAGCCGTGGGGCCCGACACTCGCTGCGTGACATCCGTGTTCGGCTTGACACGTCTCGCTACGAAGATGTAAAAAATTATATTTCGGTTTTATTTTCTCGTATGTTAAATAGTTTATTGTGAGAATGTTTTAATACTAAATATCTTATATTTTATACAAGCAGTTTATCTGGCAGCCGTACACTGAGGATATGCTGGACACTCTCCCGGAGTATTGTTTGGATGGGCGCGCTTTTTGGCGGGCCACAGTCCCACTTATCTATTTCATATTATGGAGTGGCACCAGGCAGACAGAGTTCTGCAGCAGTTCGGATTGCAACAAGGTATTCCAGACACCCCACTTCAGGACCACTCACTACACACCCTTACAATGAAGAGCAGCTCATCTTGGATCCAGACACACTCTTACTACATTCGTGTGTGGGACGATAGGCTCCAGTTTGTAATTTCAGGACAGCCCCTCCATGACCCACCTCATAACCATTACGAGTATATTGATTGGTTTCGGTATGTCACGCGCCGCTGGATCACACGACAAGGCGCTGAGCTCGGAGCACAGGTATTTTCTTAAATTATATGTTTTTGAATTAATTTATCAATGTTAAATTGTGGGTTAATGTCCTACTTTTTTTAACGTGTTATATCTTTATTTACAGGCTGATTTTGTGGAGCGTGTACATAGGGATGCTCCTGTTGACACTGAGCTTCGGCGGTTCGCAGCCAGCACACAGAGAGGCACTAGAGAGGATCGCCGTGATGTTACATCGCCCCCTATCGAGCTTTCTATACCGCCGCATCGACTACTAGTCATACCTAACGCGCCGATAGATCCGACTACACTGCAACATCGATGGCGAGAGCGGCGTCACCCCCCTGCACCACCTCAACGTCCGGCCGATCCTATGCCTCCCCCAGTGGTTTTTCTTCCTTTCAGAGGACATTACTATTACACGGGGTCCAGCTCTGCACCGCCTCCCTTTTCATCGGGTCCTCCTTCTTCATTTGGCCAGTTTAACGGGGATTCGGCACATCACTATTTTCAGGGATCATGTTCATATCCGGTGCCACCAGGACCTTCTTCACCTTTTGTTCCACTGCCGCCTGCTTATGTACCACCTACGGTGCCTCCTTTTCAGGTGCAGTGGGATCAGCCTACACAGGGTACGTAGGACTTTCCAACTTTAAAGGGACTTCCAGAGACACCTGGGACTACAGACTTTCTGTCATATGGTAGCAGTTGGTTAGTTCTAGACAACATGGAGGCTATGATGTTCCGCCAACAAGAAGAATTTGTTACCCCGCCACCAGCCACGACGAGTACGGCCATTCCCGAGGACCAGCAGGGTGACGACGGAGACGATGACGAGGACGCCGATGTAGGAGGGGGAGATGGTGATGGTCGCCTAGGTCGACGTTACCTCACCATCAGTATAGGCCGTCGGGCGAACCGTAACAGAAACAACTTGCACTCGAACCTCCCGGTCACTAGCAGATATGACAATAGGTCTCCTCACGGCGTGAATTTGACCCATTCGTCTGCATCCACTGAGCTAGATTAGAGAATGAATATTTAAATAGTACTAATAATGAACAAAAGATCATTTTGCCCCCTCATTTGGACACAAAATGTTAAAAAAGTCAATTATAGCGAAAAGGTATAAAAAACCAAGACCTTGTCATTTCGTATCAAAAACAGCCTTACCCACTCTCATCACAAAGAGTGAAACACACTCTCTATTGACAATAAAAAAAATTTAAAATAGTTCTTGATAATTTTCATCTTTCAAATTGGTACTTGACATAGTTTAAATTTTAATTACATCCTCATAATTTTTAAATTCAAAGATCATTTTAATTTTAAAATTAAAACCTAAAGATATAAAATATATCTTCTTCAACCTCCAAGCAAAAACTAATCTTTTCCTCCCTTACTACTAGCCGCCACTTTGACGATAAGACGAGTCGTCTTTGAAGGAGACGAGCTCTCCTCGTCTGAGCTTATCGGAGATGGTGGCGGCGGTTTAGCGGTCGGCCATCATTTAGGCTAGAAATTGTGGCGGTTGAAACAGAGAAAATAATTTAAAAAGGTCCGTAATTTAATTTAATTTTGTTAGTGTAATTAAAATTAATCAAAATTAATTAGAGTAAATTAGGTTTTATTATGAAATTCACTCTCTTTTTTTGTCAGAGGGGCCTTTTTGAAACAGTTTAGTATATTTATGGGGTTTTTTGTACTTTTTTCACTACAATTGACTTTTTTGATATTTGGTACCAAGATGAAGGGGTTAAATGATCCTTTGTTCTACTAATAATATAACCAATTATCGCAAATTCCCTCTAACCATATCTCGGTTAAATAAAACTATATAATTTATAATTAAATTTTAAACTAAGTTATAGTAACTTTTTTTAAATAATTTTATTAATTTTATGAATTTTATGAATTAATTTAAATATTGATTGTGTTTTAAAATATGCCTGAATTATATTGCAAATGCATGGAGTCATATTAAAAATGGTTAAATGTAAATTCATCCACCAACTTTGACCTAATTTGCAATTACAACATAAACTTTTAAACTTGACAATGTCCTTAATGATTGCACTTTTGGCAAATCGATATACCGATTATTTTCCGGAATGATTTTGCTGAGTTGGAAGCCGGAAAGAATATGTATACTGACACAATGAATTTCAGCATTTGCCAGGTAATTTGGCACGTTTGCAAATCAAATCATGAACTTTAGCGTAATTTGCAATTATAAAACTAACTTTAAAATTTTGGTAAAAACAGGCATCAACTTTTATTTTTTGACAAACACCGTTTATATTCCAACTTCTCAGCCTACGTGACTATTCCGATTTCAACTCAGCAAAATTATCCCGGAATATGATCGATGTATTGATTTGCCAAAAGTGTAAAGTTCATTACCGACATTTCCAAATTTAAGAGTATGTTTTAATTTCAAATTAGGTCAAAATTAGTATATGAATTTGCTTCTAACTCTATTTAAAAATTAAGAGTTGGGACGCATACAAAATCTTGTCTGATTCCTCAAAAAAAGAAACAAATCTTGTCTGATATGTGTTTAATAAAATTAAAGTTAAAAATAAATAGAACCATGAATTATATGGTGCAATATTAAAATAACATTTAAAAAATTTAGTTCAAAATATATATTTGAATTTTAGCGTTTCCGTTTGATTGATCATATTTTTAGTTGATAATTCAAATTACAAAAAGCTAGTCATATTGGAATTTATTTTAATTAATTAAATAAATTTTATATTAGACGACTTTAAACATTTCGTACATGAAAAATATTGATTATTTTATTATATAATGCTAATAAAAATGCCAACTAATAAATAATAAAAGATAAAATCAATACATGGTTAAACATGATTGACCTAGTGCATATCACTAACACGACCAACTAGGGTTTTTTTGGGTTAATGTCATAAAATTCACCAACTTTACACGCTTTTTCATTTTAATCACGTAGTTTAATTTTTCTCATTTTCATGCACGAACTACCACTTTTTCTCAAATTTATGCACAATACTTAGGTGTCACGATTCCATTGGTGTAATTCGCTGAGGTGGATGCCATTTTAGACCAATGAATGAGTGCCACCTCAGCGCCATGCATGAATTTGGGAAAAAGTGGTAGTTCGTGCATGAAAATGAAAAAATTTAAACTGCGTGATTAAAATAAAAAAATGTGTAAAGTTTGAGATTTTTTTGAATATTAACCCTTTTTTTAAGGGTTTGGAGTGCTTTTTCTAGTGTTTCATTATAGTTTGGTTCCACCCCTAGCTAAACTGTACATGTCTTCTATTTATAGAAACAAATTCTATTTTTTTCATATTTATTACGGCGACGAAGAATCAAATTATCTCAGGTTATGGTAGATTTACCTACACGTTAAGTTAGTTTTAAATTAATATCTACCTAAAGTTGGAGTTTTAGTTGAAGTTAAAAGAGTGTTAAATGATAGACTATTAGGATTATAATTATCTTTAAATTATTATTTTTATTGTTTTTGATTAAAATTCATATTTAAACTTGCTAGTTAAGTAAAAGAGTGCTAAAAATTAATTTTGGTGCCTACAAGTAAAAAAGACTTCCAGGACCCTATGATTTTGAGTATGGTCAATTTTAGTCCGTCAAATTTACAAATTTACAATTAGTCCAATTTTTAGATTTAGACTATAATTTCTTTGGATTTTTATATTTATGGCTAATTGCACTTTAACCACTCAAGTTCCCAACTATGCACTGATCGCGCATGCTTCAATTCAAACAACCGAATCGATAGCTCGTCACTCGAACGAATTTCTTTGGAAATCATCATTGGATGCTTCAGTCCTTTGTCATTTTTTACCTGTTCGGAAAATAGGTGTGTACAATAATTATTTTAAAATATGTTTAGTGCCAATTCTAAATTAAATTAAATTGTTTTAGAAAATAAATAAGACAATGTGTTTTGTTTGATTCTATTTACAAATTATATACTACAATATGTTTTTGATATAATTTGATTTTAAATCATATAAATTTAAAATAAAAAAATTAATTTTTTAATATTTTTAAATTTATTTAGATAAAAAAATTACTTTTAATTTAATTTTGATAAATAAAAATATTTATAGAAATATTATAATTTGATAAGTAGTCTAAAATTATTTGAATATTTTAGTAATTTTATGGATATTTTTGAAAAAAAATAAGTTAAGGGTCAAAATGAACTTCATTTTTGACAATCAGACCTTTAACTAAGTCAAATAATATAATTATTTAATGAAAGAGGGTAGAAGTTAATTTAATCAAACCTCAAAAGATGAACAATTAATTTTTAAAAGTTGTGGGAGAATTAGTAATTATGATCTAATGTTTTTTTTTAACATTAGTAATTATGATCTAATGTTAAAAGGTAAATAATAATTATCCTTTAAAATGATAGTAACTCAAGTATGCGGATAACATTTTATTCATTAAACAAGTTTGAAAATTTGAAAACTCAACGTAAAATATGAAATTTCATTATTTACTTGTAAGAATTGAAGGTTAAAGTTGTACATATAGTTGTATAAGGTAGTTTATATAAATCAATAATTCATTAAGAAAAATTAAATGAAAATAGACTATTTAGAAAAAGAGAAAAATTAGACAGAATATGGTAAAAATGCAACTTAATCCCCATCTTCATTTTCAGTCACACCCAAATTGGAACATGTGAAACTTCTATAATGTCGAACACCGTATTCCTTTTTCTCTTTTGTAGAATAAGCAGATTCTTGAAAGTTATTTGGCCATCAGCCAATGCTTGCAATTTTTTCTCTTTCCATTCGAAAATAAAAGCATAAAAGTT
The DNA here is from genome assembly GCF_937616625.2 of Mercurialis annua. NCBI lineage: Eukaryota > Viridiplantae > Streptophyta > Magnoliopsida > Malpighiales > Euphorbiaceae > Mercurialis > Mercurialis annua. The sequence goes on from NC_065570.1 coordinate 12,132,089, forward strand.
CGATTTAATCTGGTGAAAACTTATCAATCATAATTTCTTCCATCTATTCTTTATGAAATTTTGAAGCCGAAAGAACTTTGCTATTAAACCATAAAATTCTAGAATGGCATGCTTCCAAAAACCCTAGCAATGGGTACTCCTACACTAACTAATAGATGGATACATTTAAGGGGCCGTTTGGTTTAACGTTGGGAATGATAATCGGAATGAGATGAAATGGGAATGGAAATGATTGTTTTCATTTTTTGTTCGGTTCAAAATTAGTGTAGGAATGCTAATGGATAAAGTTTAATAAAAAATTATTTATTATTTATTAAAATTATTTTTAATTTTTTTAATATTTTTTTAAAAGAATATTAAAAAGTACTTTTTAAAATAAGTTTTTTTAAAAAAAGAAAAAAATTATTGTAAAAAAATAAAAAAATATTTTTTTTAAATAAAAAAAATATTTTTTTAAAAAAATATTAAAAATATTTTTTTTTAATTTCTTAAGTATATTTTTTAAAATAAATATTTAAAAATAATTTTTTTAATAATTGTATATTTATTATTTATCATTAAAATATTTTGTTAAATTTTGATTCCCATTTTCAAAAATCTATTCCTATGAGGTAAGGGGGGAATGGATGATTCCTATTAAAGAGGTAATTACTTTCTATTTTCTAGTGTAATTTGATAAAACAAACACAAACAATAAAAATCATTTCCATACCCATTTCCATTTTCCTCTTTTTTGGCGAACCAAATGGCTCCTAAGAGTTTTTAAAAAATTTGGTTCGATTGGCTTTAACCAGATAAGCTCATATTTTACCACCACTTTGCTCTTTAATATCATCCTCATTAGACTGTATCTCAGCCTCATATAAGTATTCAAAACACCAACCAACGAGTTGTATCTTAAATGTTATCAGCCTCATATAAGTATTCAAAATACCAACCAATGAGTTATATTTCAAATGTTATAGTAAGTGTTAGACAGTAAATTGATAGGTCGTGAATTTAATTTCTCCTAAAAGCACTCTTCTCTCCCCAATTATCAAAAAAAAAAATATTCAGAACACCCGCATCATTCGTGGTTTCTTCCTTACTAAGCTTCTCTTTACTCATATTATTATAAAATTATAATTAATTCTCTTTACTCATATTATTATAAAATTATAATTAATTCAATTTATTTAAAAATATTTCAAATATTTAGCTAATTACTCGATATTTAAAAATAATAATAAACATTAAAACCAATAATGCCAAAAAAACTTGGCGGCAAACTGGTAGGTTGTGGATTTTCCATAAACACTTTTCCTTTTCAATTATAAAAAATAAAATTAAAAAATCAATAATTTAAAATTTCTAAAATAATATCACCTTATCAATTGTACCAAGGGTAAGTATATTTTTGTTTCTTCAGCGAAACATTTTGATTTCATGATTACTCCAAGTCTCCAAAACCATATTTCATACGACGACGACTTACCCAACCACCTTAGAATCGGCGAGATCTGAATCACACCCATATTCAACTCCACGGATCTCTCCACCACCGCTCCTCATCCCAAAAAATGACGAAACTACCCTTCCACCACCTCCTCCTCCTCCTCCTCTCCGTCCTCCTCTCCCTCACCACCGCCGAAATCAAAACCCTCACAATCTCAAACGACAACCGCCCCATGATCCTCTTCGAAAAATTCGGCTTCACCCACACCGGCCACGTCACGATCTCCGTCTCCTCCGTCTCCGTCGCCTCCTCCATCAACGCCCCAAACCCCATCCCCTCCCGCCTCGGCTTCTTCCTCTTATCCGAAGAATCGCTCCTCCAAGTCCTCCTCGAGATCCAGCAAAACCCTAACTTCTGCGTCCTCGATTCCCACTACACTCTCCACCTCTTCACTTTCCGCGACCTCTCCCCGCCCCCCCTCTCCTCATTCAACCAATCGTATCCCGTAACCGCCCCTAACGAATACTCGCTGTTTTTCGCGAATTGCGCGCCGGAAACCCGCGTCTCGATGAACGTTAGAACGGAAATATTCAATCTTGATCTTGATGGTTCTAAGGATTATTTATCCGCAGGTCTGACGCATTTGCCCTCGTTGTTTTTCGTGTTTTTCGTTGCTTATCTTGCGTTTGTAGGTTTTTGGGGCTATACTTGTTATAATAATAGACGGTCTGTTCATCGGATTCATTTGTTGATGGCGGGTTTGTTGCTAATGAAAGCTCTTAACTTGATTTGTGCGGCCGAGGATAAGCATTATGTGAAGGTTACGGGTACTCCTCATGGCTGGGATGTTTTGTTTTATATATTTCAGTTTATTCGGGTTGTTTTATTGTTTACTGTCATTGTTTTGATTGGTACTGGTTGGTCGTTTTTGAAACCGTTTTTGCAAGAGAAGGAGAAAAAGGTGTTGATGATTGTGATTCCGCTTCAGGTTTTAGCTAATATTGCTTCAGTGGTTATTGGGGAGACGGGGCCTTTTATCAGGGATTGGGTTACTTGGAATCAGGTGTTTTTGTTGGTTGATATTATTTGCTGTTGTGCTATTATTTTCCCGATTGTATGGTCGATTCGGTCTTTAAGAGAGACTTCTAAGACTGATGGGAAAGCTGCGAGGAATTTGGCTAAGTTGCAGTTGTTTAGGCAGTTTTATATTGTTGTCATTGGGTACTTGTACTTTACGAGGATTGTTGTGTTTGCGCTGAAGACTATTGCGGCTTATAAATATCAGTGGGTAAGTAACGGTGCTGAGGAAACTGCGAGTTTGGTCTTTTATGCAGTGATGTTTTATATGTTTAGGCCTGTTGAGAAGAATGAGTATTTTGTTCTTGATGATGAGGAAGAGGAAGCTGCCGAGTTGGCTCTGAAGGATGAAGAGTTTGAGCTTTGAAATGATACAAAAGGGAAGAGATTTGAGCTCTCCTAATGTAATATTCAGCTGATATTTTAGTGAATTTACTTATAAGAATTACTCTTGATCAGTTCTGATGCCGCAGTCGGTGTTCTTTTTGTTCACTTACATTTTATTGCAGGAAACTTGTAACTTCTGTTCAACTCTCATACAACTATAATATTCATTTCAATGTGTAGTTGCTGTACTTTTGGTTAATGGAATTTTCGCGCTTTTTGAAGGTAACAAGTTCTTCATTAGTCTCCCCAAGTCTTATACTTTTTTAAACTGTTGTTTGGAAATACAGATTTAGTATGCACTGTGCTAGGGATCTACCCTGATGTTTTGTGCTAGTTGGTATGTCTGTCTCCATTGTCTTATGTTGTAGCATTCTTGTTGCTTAAGACGTTCAAGTTAGGATTTTTTGTATTTTCCTTCTGAAATCTATTTACTCGAACTAAAGTCTTTGTAACATTAATTATCAACTCAAAGATGTTATCTAGTATCACTTTTATGCTTCGGAGTGTTTGCTGTCTTAGCTGAAAATTTGAATTTCACTCAATTGTGCAGTTGTTATGTAGCTTAGGTACTCTTTTCAACCAAGGTTATTCGTTTATCATTAGTTTATCAATTTCGCTAATATCTGTACATGGCTGAAGTACTAGTTCTATCAACCCTTTAGTTAATCTTGTTTTAATCTGCTTTGCAGACATTCTATTGATACCTCAAATGCACTGTTAAAGCTATTTAGTTTTTTGCTTTGAGAACTTTCTTTTGATGCCTCAAATGCACCTTTCATGGTAGCAAATATGAATGGTTTATTCCAATTAGGTATTTTTCTCTCAAAATTAATATTTACTTGAGATAAATGATGTTTCCTTTCATCTGTTTATTCAGGAGTAAATTTTGTGCTTCATTGTTGATCTGAATTTCTTTATGGAAGTTAAGAAAATTTCTTATTTAAACTCTGTTGTTTGTGCATTCGGTTAAACCGAACCGATCGGACCAATTTTATTGGTTTTTTTTAAAATTGAACTGAACCGAAGTTTTGGGAAAATTAATTTTCAAACCGAACCGAACCTGTCGGTTCGGTCCGTTATTTTGGTTTGGTTTGGTTTACATGTAAAATTGACTGAAATTTTTTCTCTCAAAACCGAACCAAACCGGCCAACTGATTATTTTACAGTCGGTTTGGTTATTTGGTTTCGGTCGGTTGTTGCACATCCCTAGTTGTCTACCATGTGTTGAAATGTTATTGACTTTGTCTTGGGGACATTGTATATGTGAGTATTCCATACTATATCTTTAGGGTTTTTTTAGAGCATCTATAATTAAGGATGTAATAGAGTCAAGTCAAAATATTGCCAAGTTTAAACTCAACTCGAGTCCAAAATCTAAAGTTTGAAACTCGATTCGAACTCTATCAACTTTCATTTTAAGATCTCTAACTCGAACTCAGTAAAATATTTGAGACTCGAGTGTGACCTAATCATCTATATAAATATTCAAAATTAAAGTTTCATATAAAAAGAAATGTATTACTGTAAATATATCTAAGGGCAAAATAGTAAATTAATGAAAGACCGATTAGGCTCGTGAGCTCATCGAGTCAAGTATTTTGGAGTTTGAACTTGACTTGATATTAATTCGAGTAGCACGAGCTCAACTCGGTATGAATCAAGTCGGTTTTGAATATCTTTCGAGTCAATCCTGAGTAGCTTGTAATTTTGCTCGACTCAGTTACACCCTATTTATAAGGGTTTTCATTCAAATAAGTGTAATGGTCATGTCATGAGTTTATTATTCTCTTTCCATTACCACCTTTTTCTAGTATGTATTACACACCAAATTAGACTTAAGTAGCAATTTGACTTCTTAACTTGTAAGCAATGGACGATTAACACATAAATTAATTTTGTGGGCAAATTAATCACGAACTTGTTGATTATGGGCAATTAACCCTATTTGGGAAAATTAGTTTACAAGTTGAGGGGGTAAATTGCCAATTTAGGGAACAATTAACTTACAAGTTGAGGGGAAAATTTATTAAAATAGGGTTAATTGTCCATAATCAATAAGTTTGTGACCAATTTGCCCACAAAGTCAATTTATGTGTTAATTGCATATTGCTTACAAGCTGAAGGGGTAAATTGTCACTTAAGTCCACTGAATTACATGAATAACACTATACTGTATGAACTTTAAATTACACTACATTACATCTACTTAGGTTTAATTGTATTGCTCCAAGGATGGAGCACAAATGCTCATGAATTTTAAGTTATTTTTCTGTCATGCCTTGAAACGTATTTGTTATTGTTTTTATATGTTAGTTCTTTTTATTTTGTTGCGATGTGACTTTATGATTTTGAATTTTTCCATCTATGTCTCTTAGTAGCTCTTTTACCTTTCTCTTTCCTTATTTGCTAAATTTTATCAAACAAAGGGTGAACGCGCTCTCTATACTTGTTATACGAGATCATCTAATTCAATTTATACTTTTTTGAGCAACTAGCTCCATAATTGTATTTTTAAAACGCGTATAATACAAATCAGAGGTGAGGGATGTAAAACAATAGTTAGATATTTTTCAAATTGTTGTGATATAATTATACTAAATCCATTTTTTGAAATAAAGATATAAATTATGGGGTTATTTGATCTAAAAATGAAGAGTTTTGGGGTTACTTGCTCAAAAAAGTATAAATTGAATTAGATGATCCTGTGGCATAAGTTCAGAGGACGCGTTGACCCTTTATTCAATTTTTATCAAATCAGATGAATCACTACTTCATGAGATATAAGCTTGTATCCATATTGAAGAGCTCATATAGAGGATTAATTGCTTTTTAAATCATCTTTCATCAACATCCATACATGTCCATGAATGAAATGCTTATTTTGGTGAAAACGTTTATGAGCATATTTTTCGAATGATCATCAGTTAATCCGCTCCAATGTTGTCCGACCAACTTGGTTGAAAGCATAAACCGTACAAAAAAATTATATGCCAATGTAATTTACAGTCTGGCTTTTGGATATTTGATGCTCATTGTACTATGCAATGATGTGATTTCATATTTTTTTCTCACTTCTGATTTACCGATAATACTTTAGTTGGATATTGTAAGTCAAGCACTATTTTGTCATTTTCAATGCTTCATAGGACACGTTTTCATCATTTTTTTTGAGTGTTTATCCCGCACAACATATGTGTCACGTCATTTTTACAGCAAGCCAATAATCATTTACGATAGGAAATCTTTATTTATTACTTATTTTTTTATCATTAAACATTTGCACATGGCTAACGCCTTATTGGTTTGTTGCATGAATGACGTGGCGCAACCGTTGCATTGTATAATTATTTCTTTTTCTTATTTCTTTTTTTTTTGTTAAAGGGTAAAACTTCTATTAATAATAATGAAAATTACATTAACGGTTTCTCATCACATTGAGCAAACTGTTCTAGAGAGCAATGACGGAGGCAGAGGGAGGTATGGAAGTGTCATGACCCCTCCAAAATTTCAAAATTGTCAAAATTAGCACTAATTTTTTTAATATTTTATAATTTAACCCCCTTAAATTTTAAGATTGCCTAAGTCATATATTATATATAGCAATTTGGCTCTCCCTATGTTGAAATTCTAGCTCCGTCAATGTTAGAGAGGATGATAAGAGCTGTAAAAATACGATCATCGGATAGGATTAAACTAACCAACAAATGTAAACAAAATAATTAGATCTAAAAAAATAAATCTAGTTAAAAGATAATAATAAAATACAAATTAACTTTTTAAGTAGACGATTTTTTTTTGTAAGAACTACACCTTTGAATAAAAAAATATTCCATAAAAAGGGCGAACTCATGAAGAATAGATAAAACTAATTATTTATATGATAGAATCATTTCTTTTTCTACTCCTTTACTAATGATAATATTTGTGATACCTTGTTTAGTTGAAAATGCCGGTATATGAATTCTGAATCACGTTTTCCTAATCAGGTATTGGAAAAATAATTTGAATACACGTCTTCCTAATATTTTGGGATACATGGAAAACAAATATGGGATACATGGAAAACAAATATGAAAAGCTGGATAAATTTTAAAATTTAGAACCGGAAAAATTAGGTAGAGATGTTTAATTTTTCATACATAAAGGAACTTTAGAATTTGAAAATAATTGATTTTTTAATGGTCGGAAGATTGTAACATTGTGAAGAAGACAAATTCTCTATATTTCAATTAACAAAAACATTATAGAAATTTTCATTTATAATCTAAATTATTTATAGCAAAATTGGTAGTAAGAACAAAATAACGTGTCAAATTTTAAATAAAAAAATATAAAATTTGTGCGAAAAAAATGAAGTTAAATTTGTTATATATATAAAATGTGGTTGCTATTACATTAAATGTAGAGGCTCTTTTCAACGACTTAAGTAGTAAGTTATTTGTCCTCTCAATTTGTAAGTCATGAGCAATTAGTATATAAATTAATTTTATGAATAAATTAGTCTTAAAGTTGGTAATTGTCCTCTCAACTAATTTGTAAAAATGAGGTTAATTAATCATGACTATCAACTTTAAGATTGATTTGTCCACAAAGTTATTTATGTGCTAATTGTCCATTTATTAAAAATTGAGATGGTAAATTGTTATTTTAATTCTCTTTTCACCCATAGTCCATGATATTTGGGGACTTAAGTAAGTTTATTTACAAACATAGGATTGTATGACTATAACCATCAACTTTAAGGCTTAAGACAACTCGGTCAGAGATAAGACTTGAGACAACTCGGACTGAAAGCATCTTTTAGCCGAGTCCATTTATTAAAAATTGAGATGGTAAATTGTTATTTTAATTCTCTTTTCACCCATAGTCCATGATATTTGGGGACTTAAGTAAGTTTATTTACAAACATAGGATTGTATGACTATAACCATCAACTTTAAAGCTTAAGACAACTCGGTCAGAGATAAGACTTGAGACAACTCGGACTGAAAGCATCCTTTAGCCGAGATTGACATTCTGGTGGACCAATGGGTCTGATGATACCATTTTGCTAGAGTTTGTCATATTTATATCTTTGAAGATTGCTTCGCCCTTACTGATAATTCAGAGGGCATTTTGAACCACCTCAGATTTAAGGCGCCATGGAGGAGCTTATTTGTGCCGTTTTAAAATTATTAAGTATGTTTTTAGCATTTTTTTTTAAATATGAAAGGCCAATTTAATGAATATACGCGCTAAATATGAGGGACGTATTTGACATTTTTTTTGCCTTAAGAGACAGCAACACTAGTGGTAATAATCAGTTTAGTGATAATGCCAAGTGGTGATGATGAGGGTCATACATAAAGCAATGTTATAGAGAAGCAAATTGATATGCAGCTTATATCCCAAGTTTTGGCAAAGCCAATGCTGTTCGGTGAATGTTATGATTATATCTTTCTCACCAACAATTTAACTTTACTAAAAACAATATGAAAATTGCACTTCATTTCCATAACTAAAACAGTCACTGAACTTACAATAACAGGAAAAGATAGACCAGTCCCATTTATTATGTCCACTTATTGGTATTAGTTTTAAAATTTGTTATTTGTTATTGCGCATTGTGCAACATTATATATAAGTATTTTCAAATTTTTTTGGCTAATAATCAATCGTGACCCCTATTTTAAAAAGCATCAGTAAACCCCGTGTACTGATGGCGACTCTCATTCACGACCTTTATGGACGAAAATATTTCTACCGCCGTCTTTTTTAACTAGCTGTCAGTGTTTTTTTTTTTTGAATAAAAAGGTAAAATATATAAAAAAAATTCTCCATATTTTCCCAAAGGACAAGACAACTCCTAAATTTATTTTTGGCACAAATAAAAAGTTCAAAAATACCCTTAATTTTTTAAAAACATTTATCAATTTTTTAATTTTAACTTTTTTAATTTTGTTTTACCATTTTTTTCTAATTATAATTACAAACATAGGGAACTTATAGTACTTTTTATATTTTAGTTCTTAAAATTTATTTTTTGGTGAGGAGCTACTCCTTGCTGGAACCGAGGAGCTCTGCTCCTCAACTGAGGAGCAGAGCTCCTCGTTTTTCCGAGGAGCTTTTTCTCCTCATTCACGAGTTGCCTCTACTCCTCATTGGAGTAGCAGCTACTCCTCCGATGGGAAGCAGATCTGCTCCTCGGAAAAACGAGTAGCAGCTCCAAAAAAATTAAAAAAATATATTTTCACGTATAAATTTAAAAAGGTCTCTCATTTAATTAGGAAGAAGATGGTGAAATAAAATAAATAAAATTATAATCATAAAATTGATAAATATTTAAAAGATTAAGGGTATTTTTGAGCCTTTTATTTGGGTCAAAAATAAATTTAGGGACTGTTTTGTCTTTTTGAGAAAATTTGGAGAAATTTTTTGTACGTTTTATTTTTTTCTAAAAAAATGATAACTGGCTAAAAAAGACAGCGTCAGAGGTATTTTTGTCCATAAAGATCGTGAATGAGCGTCATTATTATTACAGGGGGTTTACTGATGTTTTTTGAAGTAGGGGGGGTTACTGATAGGAATGGCAAAGTACAGAGGCTATGGTTGATTATTAGCCTGTTATTTGCTAATTTGTTTTTTATGCAGAACAAGCCAGATGTAAATGTTTTCTCCGATACATTAGGCTTTAATAATTTCACTTTAATTTCTTTTGGGACTATAAGTAGTATAAAATATAACAAATATATTTGAAAAACCACTATAGGGAAATATAATTGGGAAAGAATCCTAAGCTAATCGGCATGGGTTAAATTCCTACTACTAAAGAGTTAATGAATAATGAACAGTTGTAAAAACAAAGAAAAATTATCATACTCAACTTTTATTGATCTTTTCCCAATTTATTTTTTTCATTTCAAAATGATGGGATACATTAATTTTGAAATTCATCTTGTAGAATATGAAATTCTTTGTATAAAGCGTATTTTCTAATAGCTTTATATTCAAATTCGAGTTTTATAAATAAAAAAATTGCTGATGTAATTTTACTGCTCTTTTGAATCCATCGGACTCTATTTTAAATTAGTTATAACTTTTAAATACGGAAACCCAAATATATATAATAATTAGGTCCTAAAATCACAACTAAGTAAACCAATTAGTGAATGATTTAATTGGTATTTTTACATTATGAGAATTAAGAAACAATTTCAGTTCCAATCTCCATATGTTCATATTTGAAATTTACCATTGAACTTCCGATCTTTATGGTATAGTTTGAAATATTTTTATATATATATAATTAGGTCCGATAAACATAAAAAAAAAGTATAATTCAATTGATAATAATTTTTTATAATAGTATAATATTTTGAATCCAAAAACTAGTTAAGAGTTTATTAAAGAAAAGAGAAAAGTTAATAAGAAAATCAAAGATAATATAAAGGTAAAATTCGATAATTTGTCTTATTAAATTAACAACATAACCATAGATTTATACAAAAGAAAGGGGATTATACCTTAAAAACATAAATAAAACAAAAGAGGATCATTTTAAAAAAAAAAAGTACCAAAAAATAAAGATAAAAACTAATTATTATGATCAACAACATCTACGCTAGCACCACAAGACAACAATCGATTAAAAATCCTAAACAATGCATTGCAAGAAAATTCTTTCATTTTCCTAAGAACCAAACACTTATTCATTTTCCTACCCTTTTCTTTTCTCTTCCTCTTTCCATGATTAGCAACTTTCTCTTTCACTCTCCCTAAGCACTTCTTCGTCTTCTCCGGCACGCTTTCTTTCCTCGAAAACGTATAGCTCCGAAGATACATCTGCCTGCAGGAGATACTGTCCACCACTCTAGGGTGGCCATGCAAACCCTGCCCTACTCGTCGGACCGATTTTATGAGCTCTACATCGGATTCCGGCCAGTTCTTGAGGTTGACGTAGGTGGCGCGAACCGGCATACGAGGGTCACGTGCATCGTTGACACAGTTTGATATGCAAACTGAGTTCATGTTAAATTAAATTATCGTGGGGAAGAGGAGTACAGTTATATATGTAGTGAGTTTTTTAGGGTTTTATATCAAAATAATGATATGGCTTGAATTGGAAGCAAAGGTATGTGGGGTGGAAAGGGGAGGAGGATAGTGGAGTTAATTAATAAGGGATGTAGAATTTGATCATGTGTAATGATTTACCATGATAATTAAGGAGTGTTTTTGTATATTTTTTGAAGAAAAGTTTTTTTGTATTTTATTATATGCTTATAGCAATGTTTTAAAACCGGTTAGCTGAAGGTTGAACCGTTTATGAAAAAATAATTGTATTTATAATTTTATACGATATTTAATATATTTTTTTAAAAAAATTATATATATTATATATATAAAAAAACTATTATAACAACGTAAATATTCAATTAGACCTCATATTGGAACTTTAAATATTTAAAGATAAAATATATAAATTTTAATTAAATTTTTGAAAGTATTGGTGAATTTTTATAACTTAACCGATTCAGACAGATTTTTTTAAATCAATTTGGTAGAACCGCTTTTTGTTTTTTAAGTAGAAACAAATCTTGCTGGCGGAAAACACTGGCTTAATGAATGACAAAATAAAAAAACAAAATGGAATTTGCTTTAGTAAGGAATTTTTTTTTTCTTGGATTTTGAAAAATAAATTACATGATGGTATGGTAGCCAATAAAGTCATGTCTTAGAAGATTGGTCTCAGACCACACTGTAGTGGTGGGTATAGACCAGAATGGTCATAAACGTCATTTATAAAGTGGTTCAGGATATTATAATTTTTAAAATAAAAATTTAAAGTGGTTAACTATTTAACTGGTGATTCATAAAAAAAAAAAATTTAACTGGTGAACCGTTTATAATAATTTGAATGCAGTGTTTAACCATGTAACCATAAAAAAGTAAAATTAAAAAATCAGGCGGAAGATATTGCACTTTGGTGACTCACATTCTGTAAAATTATACGTTAATGACCAACAAATTGATTATATGCCGAAATTTTATTGTTTTCTAAAATTTTCTTTATTCCTTATAATGGTCGGATCCGGTTAGTCAGGGTTAAACCCTGAAAATCGAATGGACTTACCAAAAAAAAAAATAGTTCTATTTTACCCATTTCTATTTGCTGACACTGAATGACAACATGATGGTTGAATAGACTATCCCGACTCAAGAATTAACCGACTAGCTCGTTCTTGTCGACGTTGATGTCGACAAGTTCCGGGGCGAGATGCTTGATTTACAGCACGATGCTGTTTTCGTTCCTCGCACTAGAATCCTAGCATCAACCAATTACACTGTCATTGTTGGATCTGATTTGGTAAGTCTCAGCTAAATCTGTTGCATAAAGTTTTCTATTTAATAATATTATTCTTTCCCTTGCTAAATATTTGAAATTAATAAAATGAAAATAAAATAGTTGAATTAATTGGTTTAATTTTCTTTCGGTGAGAGTTGGATATTTGGACAGATCTTTAGTTTGTTAAAGACCTAAAAAAAATTTGCTGGTTGATTGTTTAGAATCAACTCAAGATAATAAGAAATATATTCTGCTTATTGTGCAATTTTGTTTTGCAATTATGTGACTCTAATTGGAAACCATATGGCAATTTAAGTTTGTATTATAACTATCTCCCTATTTTTGTGGTGCAAGAACCCTATCTCCTTATTTTTGTGGAGCCCTCTCTCTACCTTAGTTTTCTAGGGTTAGAGTTTTTTCTTCGATCCTGGAGGTTTTTTCTATCGGTTTGTCGATTTTTTTACGCCTGATTTATGTGCGTTTGCTTCCATTATTACCTATACGATCAAGTTGTGGCAGTATGGAGGAGGGATTAGTCGCAGCTTGCTCTCAGCTACGATTAACGGAGGATGAACAGGAAACGATTACGTTGGAGGATGTGGTGGATGAAAACGCTGATGACAAGGCTGAGCTTAGTCTGATTGGCAAATTATTCACTCAAAAACCGTATAACCTAATTCATATGAAAAACGCATTGTCAAGTGCGTGGAGACTAGCTGAAGGTTTTTCAATTAGACATGTTGGTGACGATCTTTTTGTATGTGAATTCTTTTCTAAGTTGGATAAAAACCGAATCCTTCGTGAAGGTCCTTGGAATTTTGACAAACAGCTGATCCTCTTTGAACCTATGTCGGGCAATATGCAGCCTAACAATATGATCCTAAAACACTGTCTGGTGTGGGTGAGGGTATATAATCTTCCGATGAATTGTCGAGGTAAAGTTGCGGTTACTAAACTTGGGACAAAACTGGGAAGAGTTTTGGAGGTTGATGGGGGCAGTGGGGATTATAATCGCTATGGCAGAGCTAGAGTTTTGTTGGATGTGTCCAAACCAATAATAAGAGGAACAAAAGTGATCAATCCTCTAGGCGAGCAATGTTGGATCCCTTTCAAGTACGAGCGACTCCAAAATTTCTGTTATTGGTGCGGCATGCTAGATCACCTGGTTGCAGACTGTGAAGAGAAACCAGAGGAAACAGAGGTGTCAGATTGGCCGTATGGGCCGGGGTTACGTGCTACCCCGCGAAAAAAGATATTAATGGGCAATCGTCAAAACATTAGAGCAACTGCAAATGGTCTGGAAGAGCAATCACATTCAGCTTCTCATTCAGATAATGGGGACAATCCATCTTCTGCTAGACGGAATTTGAACCTAGATAAAGTTGTGGGGACTGATATGTTGGCTAAGGAAAATGTTCGGGTGCAACAGGTAGATGCAGTTTTGCATGGGCATGGCAGTGACATCCTCCAAACGTCTGGGGAACAGGTGGAACGAGAAACGGTTGAGGGCCTTGTGGATGTTCGTATCCAGCAAGTACAGATTGGGACGAGCTCACAGAGTGCAATTTCGGGGCAGGCCAAAACTGACAAGAATAATGGAAAGGAGGGATCATGGACTCGACGTAAAACTGTGAGAGCAGGGACAAGTAAGGAAACGGAGGTCTCGAATAAGAAAAACCCAACTAAAAGAGATCACAGTATGATAGTTGATGGGGATTCGGTCGACTTTTTCTCAAAGAAGGTTAGAGATGGGCTATCGGATCGGTTCGAACAATTTGAGATATCGGCGGAGACTGGCGAACAGTCTCGCCGGACGCAATGAAAATATTTAGTTGGAACCTTCAAGGATTGGGGAATCCTTGGACGGTTAGAGCTCTAAAATTGTTTATCAAAAACAATTCCCCCGACATTTTCTTTTTTATGGAAACCAAGTTAATGTCTAATGAATTTAGTAGTATTTGCAGTACTTTTAGTTCTTTTAATTGTTTTGTCGTTGATGCGGATGGAAGGAGAGGCGGTCTTGTCTTATTTTGGAGGAAACAGATTGATGTCAGAATAAGTAACTCTTCCTCTAACCATATTGATTTTGCTGTTATGGATGTAGAAGCAGATTTGCGCTGGAGAGGGGTGGGTGTTTATGGATGGCCTGAGTCACAAAATAAGCATCGAACTTGCGAGCTTGTTAAATCTTTTAGCGGAGGTATTAATCAGGCTTTACTTTTATTCGGAGACTTTAATCTCTATTTGCACCATGATGAAAAGGAGGGAGGGCGTAGATCAGATGAAAGGGAGATGGCCAGCTTCCGGGACGCCATGGATACGTGCAGTGTGGTAGATTTGGGGCACTCCGGTGGTACATACACTTGGTCAAATGGGCGAAAAAATAATGACTTGGTTCAGATTAGACTCGACAGGTTTTTGTCCAACAACCAGTGGAGAGAAAGTTATCCAGAGTGGGGAGTGGTTCATCTAACGCGTTTTAAATCGGATCATTGCCCAATTGTCCTTAACACGTCCAGTCCCATTGTCTCTCACAGAGGTGGTAAAGGTAGTCAGATTTTTCGCTTCGAGCAAATGTGGATGACGCATGATCTATTCGACGAAGCTGTGTACTCCGCTTGGAATGATAGCTGTGGTTATGAAACTGAGTTTATGGGCAGAATGGAGGCTTGTGGCGCGAGTTTGAAGGATCGGGCTTATTCGAATTTCGACAATCTCAGTAAGCAGATGAAGAAAAAGCTGGCCGAGCTTTAATTGGTTCAGAGCAATATCGGGGTTGATCAAAATGACAGTAGGGCTGCTTTAGTAATAGCGGATCTTGATGATCTGCTCGCTAGAGAAGAAATGATGTGGAAGCAAAGGTCCAGGGCTGATTGGTTGCGCGAAGGTGACAGAAACACCAAATTTTTCTACGCTAAAGCTACAAACCGGAAAAAAAACAACTCTATACAGAGAATAAGAGATGTGAATGGTGTCTGGAGGAATGGGAAGGACGTTTTCCCCGTTATTGAAGAATATTACAAGGACCTGTTCTCGACCTCTAACCCTACAAACCAAGCTCAGGTTATCGAATGTGTTTACACTGCCATCTCCACTGATCAGGCCGCTGCTCTCCAACTCCCATTTCATGAAGATGAGATCCTGTATGCTCTCAAAAGTATGGGATCTCTGAAGGCTCTGGGTCCTGACGGTATGCCTGTATTGTTTTATAACTCATATTGGAATGTTGTGGGGCGTGACGTTATTAAGTGTGTTCTTGACTTTCTCTCGACGGGTGTTATGCCAAATAGAGCCAACCATACTTTTCTCACCTTGATACCGAAGATTGCTGCTCCTGAGACCATGAAAGACTTACGCCCAATTAGTCTGTGTAACGTTGTTTACAAGATTATGGCAAAATCATTGCAAATAGACTGAATGGGGTGCTATCGGATATTATTGACGAAGCCCAAAGCGCTTTTGTGCCAGGGAGATTGATCATAGATAACGCAATAATAGCTTTCGAGATGTTTCATTCCATGGAGAAACGGTTTCAAGGAAAGGCGGGCACTGCAGCTTTAAAGCTTGACATGAGTAAAGCTTATGACAGAGTTGAGTGGAGCTTCATTGAATTGATGATGCAAAAAATGATGTTCCCTGCGCACTTTATAAAGCTCGTCATGGTATGTATCTCATCGGTCTCCTTTACCTTTTTGATTAATGGTTCTCCGTTTGGTCTTTTGCATCCCCAGAGAGGTCTTCGACAGGGCGATCCTCTCTCTCCCTATTTGTTCCTGCTATGTTCGGAGGGATTTTCAGCCCTTATTAGGCGTGGTGCTCAGAATAATGCTATCTCAGGAGGGCGTGTTTGCAGAGGTGGTCCGCGCATTAACCATCTGCTCTTTGCGGATGACAGTGTTTTGTTCATTAAGGCAACAGTGAGAGAGGGGCAGGCTTTGAAGAATATTATTTGCTCCTATGAACAAGCTTCGGGACAGATTGTCAATATCGACAAATCTGAATTATTTTTTAGTGCAGGAACAAGTCAAGCTAACAAGGACGCTCTGCAACATCTTCTGGGTTTCCGAGTGGTGGATCGTTTTAAGAAATATCTTGGTATGCCTACCTTGATAGGACGCGCTAAGAAACCTATTTTTGCCTTCTTGCGAGACCGCCTGCATAAACGTGTCACGGGGTGGAAGGAAAAATTCTTATCTAAAGCCGGAAGGGAAGTCCTTATCAAGTCGGTAGCTCAATCTATACCGACGTACATAATGAGTTGTTTTGCGCTCCCGGTCTCTTTTTGTAATGAGATGCGAGGTATAATTTCAAAGTTTTGGTGGAGCGGCACGGATGATAAAAAGAAAATAGTTTGGGTTAGTTGGAGTTCTATTTGTAAACCCAAGAAGGAGGGCGGTTTAGGATTTCGAAATCTCCGAGCTTTTAATTATGCGATGTTGGCTAAACAAGCTTGGAAGATTATCCAAAATCCTCATTCGTTATGCGCTAGAATTCTTAAAGCGAAGTATTACTCTACTACTGCGTTTGAAAAGGCTGTCTCTAGGCGTGGCGCAAGCTATGTCTGGCAAAGCATTATCGAAGGCAAGAAAGTGCTTGATTCCGGACTCGCCTGGAGAATTGGAAACGGCGAAGATGTGGATGTTTTGACTGATAAATGGATCACCTCAGCCAGCTATATGAAGCCGATTGGAAGTCGTAATGTCCAGGATGGTTGCAAAGTCAGTTTCTTCTTAGATGAGCGAGGTGCGTGGGATAGGGGTAAGCTTGATTCTCATTTTCTTCCTGAGGATATTGAATGTATTCTAAAAATTCCCCTAAGCAGAAACCTACCGCCGGATAAATTGTTCTGGACCCAGAACAAAAACGGTTTCTACTCCGTAAAATCATGTTACTATCAAGCTTGTAAGCTCCTTGGTAGTCAGCAGGCCTCTTCTTCTTCAGGCGCCACGGGTAATGAGCTATGGTCCAAGATTTGTAAATGTAAGGTTCAACCAAAGGTCCGTCATTTTCTATGGCGAATACTCCATGAATCTCTCCCCGTCAATGAGAAGCTCTCACGTAGAATGCAGGAAATCTCAACTCTTTGCCCTAAATGTGGGTTACAAGATGAATCTCAGCTGCATGCATTGAAAGAGTGTGGGATGGTTAGGGGACTTTGGCTGGTTTCTCCTTTGAATATCAGAGCTGATTTGTTTCAATGTGAGAACGTGACTAGCTGGCTAAAACAGATGTTCTCTTCCCTTAAAGAAGAGGATTTGCAGACGTTTATTCATTGTCTATGGACCATTTGGTCTGATAGAAATAATCTGGTGTTTGGGAATAAGAGATGGCCTCCATCGGTTCTCTTTTCTCAAGTTCCAACCATGCAGAGCACTAGAGCTGACTCGGAACGCACGTCGAATGCTCTTAGACCAACTCAAGTTTTGAAATGGACACCTCCTCCAGCAGGCGCAATAAAGATAAATTTGGACGCTGCAATTTCTGTGAACAAGAAGCTTGCGGTGGCAAGTGCAGTTTGTAGGGACGAGAAAGGAGTAGTGTTGAGATGGGGTGTTTCTGTGCTGAATGGAATAACAGATGCTGAGACTGCTGAAACTCGGGCGGTGTTACTGGGAGTTCAGATGATGGCAGACCGGCCCGGTGATAGGATTATTTGTGAATCAGACGCCTCTAATGTCATTCACAGATTTCTTAATCCTACTAGTGCCATTGATCCCATTCAGATTATAGTTGATGATTGCTCTCATAGCATGGCAGCTCGTGTGATTCTTTTTCAACATGTTCGAAGACAATGTAATCAAGTTGCATATGCTCTTGCTAAATGGGGTATTTTTTTCGGTAAAGATTGTATTTCTGACGGCGGAATTCCTTTCCCAGTCAATGAACTTGTTGATCTTTTCTCTTGATTAATAAAGCTCAATCTTTCTTCTAAAAAAAAAGAATAAAAAAAATTTACTGCCTAGATAACAGGAAATTCCTGCAGACTGTGTGGTTGCAGTCTCCTATATTGCCACCACACAATCTTATTAAAACATGAATTAACATTTTCAATTTCTAATTAATTAAAAAAATCGATTAAGTAATTAAAAACACAAGTTTAAACTTTTAAAGACCCTATAAACTCATGTCAACCCAAATAATTGAACTTACACCGTAACATCACTGTTCTTTCAATCAATTATTCTTCAAAAAATTAAGCAAACTGATTATACGTCAAATTAAAAAAAACAAAATTAGACCTAATTTATATATTATTAAATAATTACTAGTACATAAAAATAATTCTAAACAGAAAAAGTTATTAACAAAAAGTTCAACAAATTAGTGATTAATTTTATACTCCTTAAAATTTGTAATGGCATCTTGCAAAAACAAATAACTATAAAAATAAATAATTTCAAATACGTCGTCAATTTGAGTTGAAATGTCATTTTAATTTATTTGAGAAATTTAATAGTCAAATTTTACGGTTCAAATATTTTATCAACGCCTTTTTTCTTGTTTTGAATATCAAAAAGTTCTTTTCATATGTCTATTTAGACGTTCAAATATTATTTTCCTACACTAAATCCAAATTTATGACTATAATTTTTTTTATAAATTATATGCACTCTCTTAACTGTTAAATTTCATATCAATACTTGGCATCTCGATCGATGTCTAAAAATTTGGTGTTTAAACAAATTAATATTTTATTAAAATATAATAATATTAAATACTTAATTTTTTATGTAATAATACTAACAATTAAAATATGAGATATGTAATTACAATTTTTAATTGATCGACATTTATTATACAAAATAAATATAATTTAAAGAGGAATATATCAAAAAAAATATCTTACCTTTTTTTGCTAAAAAAGATAATCAATTGAGCTAAATTATAAATTCAAATAATGCCTTTTAATGGTTAATTAAATAGTAGTAAAATGTATAAATTCTTTTTGGAATTCTGGCTATACTCTATAATTTAGGTTTAATATAGTCAGAGAAGTACATAAGTAGTTTATTTATGATGCAGTGAATGCATAACGAGAGTCTCTCAAATAAATTCAATTTGTGTTCAAAATTTGGTGAATTAAGGAGATCAATCAATTTAATTAATTAGACATTAGAATGGTCAATTAATCATTTTATGTTTAATTAATACGACTGTGTGGTGGCAGCCTCCTAAACTGCCACCACACATTCTACAGGAATTTTATGCTGCCTGCCACTACACAATCTTTTTTTTTAGAATCAAATAGCGTTTTATTAATGAACAATAGCAGTTACAAGCTCATTAACCAGATAAGGAACACATCCGTCAAAAGCGCTATCTCTACCGAAAAAATACCCCATTTGGCCAAAGAATGAGCCACTTGGTACACTTACGACTTTCAAATTGGAATCTCACACTTCGATCTTCACTTTCCGCAAGACAGTCTTCGACCGGGACTTGCAAATAATCTGCATAATCAACCTGGTTTTGGAGTCTATTTGCCACATTCTTCGCATCCATCTCACATATCAGCCGATCAGTCATCAGATTCCTGGTAAGTTGGAGACCGAAGATTACTGCTTTTATTTCTGCTATTTCTGCATTAACGCAGCCATATAAGAATGACACTCCACATCGAATCACAGCGCCTTCGGAATTCCTACAGACTGCACTAAGGACAGATAACTTCTTCTCCACTGAAACCGCCGCATCAGTGTTAATTTTCAAACACCCCGTTGGGTGAGGAATCCACGCCTGATTACCTCTGTCAGAGGTTGAGACTCTTGGTTTTCCAGCATTACTTGTCTCAAGCATTGAGTGAATGCTACTAAACATCATGGGGCTTGACAGGCGATGGTTTCCAAACACAATATTGTTGCGATCGATCCAGACACACCAAAGGCTCATAAGAAAAATTTGCAGCTCCTCCCTTTTCAACGTTGTACCCATCAAAATAATCCATTCTTGCAGGGACCCGACCTGAAACCTGTCAACCTTTAATCCTAGAGGAGAAATCAGCCACATTCCCCTCACACCATCACAGTCCTTTAAACAGTGCATAACTGTTTCTTCTTCAGAGTGGCATCGAGGACACCAGACAGAAACCGGGACCTGCTTTTTGGCCAAATTCGCATTACAAGCAATGGTATTATGCCTAATGCGCCAAAGAAAATGCTTCACCTTTGGGGGTACGTCCGCTTTCCAAATGGTGTTCCAAAAACCTTGGTGAGCATTCGGATTAGAGGGGCCAGCTTCATTTCTTCTCCCCAACTTAACCGCCACATAATACGCAGATTTAACGGTAAACAAACCTGATTTAGAGTGCGGCCAGAAGATCTTATCTGGGGGCAGACGAACACTTATTGGAATCTGTAAAATGTTATGAGCATCTTCCTCCGAAAAAACATGTCTCGCCCTCTCTACATCCCACCTTTTCATTCCCTCATCTATAAACGAACTAACTTTGCACTCATCCGTCAAAAGGAAAGCTCCCACTGGTTTCATATAGCTAGCATTGGTGATCCAATTGTCACTTTTATCCAAAACCGATTTACCGTTGCCAATACGCCATGCCATTCCTTCCTGAATAACCTTCCTGCCTTCAGTAAAGCTTTGCCACACATAACTCGCCCTCCTACTAACCGGGGCATTAAGGATGTCCGAGTTGGGGTAGTACTTTGCTCTAAACACTTTCCCACACAACGAGTTAGGAATTTGAATCAGACGCCAAACCTGTTTTGCTAACATAGCAACATTAAATGCTCGAATATTTCTGAAACTGAGCCCTCCTTGTTTCTTCGATTTGCAGATCTTATCCCAGCTAATCCATGGGATTTTCCTTTTATCCTCCGCACCACTCCAATAGAATCTAGCCGTTGAGCTTTGCATATCGTTGCAAAACGATACGGGCAAGGCAAAACAACTCATAATGTAGGTGGGAATCGACTGCACAATGGACTTTATCAAAACTTCACGGCCCGCTTTAGATAAAAAAAATTCCTTCCACCCGTCCATTCTCTTATGCACTCTGTCGCGAAGGAAAGCAAAAATCGGCTTTTTAGATTGACCAATCATCGTCGGCATCCCTAGGTACTTTTTGAAATGCCCCACTTCTCGCACTTCTAGAATTTCTCCAACACTGTCCCGAATATGTCTTCGGGTACCCGCACTAAAAATCATCTCGGACTTATCAAAGTTGATCATTTGTCCTGAGGCCCTTTCAAAACTTCGAATAGCTTCTTTAAGATATGTGCTTTCAGACACCTTTGCTTTAGCAAAAAGAATACTATCATCCGCAAAGAACAAGTGATTAATAGTCGGACCCCCTCTACACACTTTACCTCCTGACAACATGCCATCCATCTCACCTTTCCTTAGTAATGCAGAAAAACCTTCCATACACACAAGAAAAAGGTACGGGGATAGAGGGTCCCCTTGCCGAAGTCCACGCTGCGGGGTTATCAGACCATGGGGCTGACCGTTAACCATCACAGAGAAAGAAACTGTTTTAACACAAGCCATGATCAACTGGATGAAACGCTCAGGAAATCTCATCTTTTTCAGAACTCCTTCTACAAAAGACCATTCCACTCTATCATACGCCTTACTCATATCAAGTTTAAGCGCCATCGATCCACGTTTACTTTTCGACCGCTTTGACATAGAATGGAACATTTCGAAAGCGACAAGCGCATTGTCCGTAATAAGTCGACCAGGGACGAAAGCACTATGCGTCTCATGAATAATAGTAGAAAGGACACTCTTCAACCTGTTCGCCAGCGTCTTCGATATTAGTTTGTATACCACGTTACACAGACTAATGGGCCTGAACTCTTTCATAGATGCCGCCTTTTGAACTTTAGGGATTAAAACAATGTTGGTGTGATTCATATTTTTCGGCATGACTCCCTCCTCAAAAAAACCTTTCACACAAGCTAACACATCTTTACCCACGACATTCCAGTAAGACTTGTAAAACATTGCCGACATTCCGTCCGGGCCTGGTGCCTTAGAGGGACCCATTTGCTTAAGAGCTTGTACAATTTCCTCCGATCTAAACGGCTCCACAAGGACTGCAGCCTGCTCTTCAGAGATTGCCGAAGTAACTAATGCAGGAGAAAACCTCATCTTGTTGTGAAGGTTCTGACGTACGAAATAACTCTTGAAAGTAACTCAAAGCTACCCTTTGGACACCCACCCCCGTCTGCCACGTTCATGTATCATCTTTGATTCTATAAATCGAATTGTTTTTCTTTCTATTTGAAGCCTTATGGTGAAAAAATTGAGTATTTCGGTCTCTGCTCTGTAGCCAGTCCGCTCGTGACCTCTGCTTCCACAACATCTCCTCCCGAAGAAGTAATTCGTCAATCTCCGCCTGAATCTCTATCATCATCCCATCCCCTGCACCTCCATCTGCCTTACTCTGACACACTTTCAACTCCTCCACTTTTTTCTTCAGCTTTTTCCTAACACTTCCTATATTAGCAAAAGCCCATATTTTCATATTATTACCACAGTCCCTTAGCTTATTCATAAACCCGCCTTCATTGCACCCCTCCTGCCCCCATACTTGCTCGACCCACTCGGAGAAACCTTCATGCCTCATCCACATAGGTTCAAACCGGAAAGGTTTAGAACCAGTTTGTTGCAATGTTTCTTTCGTACATAATAGTAAAGGGCAATGGTCTGATTGTTGTCGTGCAAGGTGAGAAACCTGCCAATCACAAAAGAGATCCTGCCATTTAGAGTTTGCAAAAAAAAGATCAAGCCTTATTTGAATAAGCTGGTCCCTACTTCTTCTATTTGTCCATGTAAACTCATGCCCTTCAAAACCCAAATCTGCTACTCCACACACATCTACCATAGTACGAAACTCATCCAGTTCTCTCTGGTCTCTAATCTGCCCGCCTTGTTTCTCATAATTGTAAAGAAACAAATTAAAATCACCGAACATCACAGTAGGACAGCTTCTATCCGCACATAATCGTTCCATAAGGGCACATGTGAGGTGTTTGTTTTGACCCTCCGGCCATCCATAAACTCCCAGCCCCTTCCACCTGACATCCATCACCAAATCCGTGGCCAAAAAATCAATATGATTATCCGAGAAATCATTAATCACGACCTCTAGATTTCTATGCCAAAATAACACTAGTCCACCTCTCCTCCCATTAGAATCAACAATAAAAGACTTGTATAACGGAAAACTTCTTTCAACGAAACCAAACTCACCACGGGTTAGCTTGGTCTCCATCAAGAAGAAAAAGTTTGGGGAATTAATTTGAATAAAATATTTTAGCGCCCGCACCGTCCAAGGATTCCCCATCCCTTGGACGTTCCAACTTAGTATTTTCATTGCATCCGGCGAGACTGCTCCGCAGTTTCCGCCGATATCTCGATATTTCCAAACTTATCCGATAATCCATCTCTAAGCTTCTTTGAGAAAAGATTATTCGGCTCTTGATCCTCCTGAATCAAGCCGTGAGTACGCTTGGTAGAAATCACTTTTTCCCTTCCAACATCACTTACCTTATCTCTCCCATTATGACACCCCTTCTCCTCCTTCCGCTGTAAAGTATTTCTCGTCCACTTCTTCTTTTTGTTTTTCTGTTCCTTATCACCCCCAAAAGAAACTTCATTATTTACCTGTTTTCTTACCACCACATCTACAGGTCCTTCGCTAATAGCAACTTCCACAAACCCCTCTAATTCATTTGCAAAATCAGTCCTTTTAGCCTGAACAACGTTAGTCGTAGCATCCCCTTGCATGGCTGTAGGGTTTTCATTACTCGCAACAACATCATCACCTTCCCCTTCGTTTATATCATCATCAAACTGCAGGTTTCGTCTAGCATGATTACTCGACGAGGTCATGCTTGGTTGTCCCATTTGACTTTTACTTCCCACTCCCCATGAAGATTTGCTACCCATAAGCTTTCTCCTTCTATGAGTAGCTCTTAACATAGGCCCATAAGGCCATTCCGAAACCTCTGTCTGCTCCGGCCTTTCCTCGCACTCCGCTTCCACATGGTCTAACAGTCCACACCAATAACAAAAATTATGTATCCTCTCATATTTGAAAGGAATCCAACACTTCTCCCTATTGGATTAATTACTGTAGTGCCTCGTAGAATAGGTTTAGTTATATCAATCGACACTCGTATTCTACTATACCTACTCCAACCACTCCCTTCATCTTCCTCCCGTTCGACCACCCTTCCTATCTTGGCCCCAATTTTTCCAACAGCAGCTCTACCTCTACAATTAAGAGGAAGATCATATATCCTTACCCAAACCAAGCACCCTGACAATAGTAGATTATTTGGCTGCATATTTCCTTGCACGGGTTCAAACAGAATTAGCTGTTTGTCAAAGTGCCAAGGTCCTTCCCGGAGTATCCTCGCCTTATCCACCTTCGAGAAAAATTCACAGATAAATAGGTTATTTCCTATATCTTTAAGATTAAAACCCTTTGCTAGGCGCCAGGCGCTTAAGAGAGCGTTCTTCATGTGATTTAAATTATAGGATTTTTTCGTCAGTAATCTTCCTACCACAGAAAACTCATACTTCTCCTCTATAACTTCATCTGCGACATCTTCCAAGTTTATGGCTGTTTGTTCCTCTTCCGTAAGCCGCAATTGCACGCAGGCCTCTACTAAGCCTTCTTCCATCCCACTACCTTCCAACAGATCTAAACTACTCCGTAGCGAATTCAGAAACGTACTAGACGTAGAAAAACGGAAAAAACCGATAAAAAAACTCCAGAAAAGAGACTAAATCCTAACCCTAGGAAGCCCTAGAATAGGAGAGAGAGAAACTCCACAATAACGGGAGAGAAACTACACACTCTTTTTAATAAAACATGAGTTAACCTTTTCAATATTTAATTAATTAAAAATTGATTAAATAACTAAATTTTATACACAAGATAAAACTTTCAGAGATTCTATAGACTCATCATGTCAACGCAAATAGTTTAACTTATGTTGGCACATCACTGTTCTTTCAACCAATTTTCTTTATAAAAAAATCCAGCCAACTGATTATACGTCAAATTGAAAAAACAAAATTAAACTCAATTTTTAAAGTATTTAATAATTACTACTTCAAAATATAAAAAGTTATTAACAGAAAATTCAACAAATTAGTCACTGATCTAATTCTTCTTAAAATTTGTAATGTCATCTTGAAAAAAATAAAATAATTTCAAATACATCGTCCGCTTGAGTTGACTTGTCATTTTAATTTAGGGTTTTTTAGATAAATACCAAAAAAAAAACAAATATTCTCAAAAATACTACCTCAATTTTTTTTTTGAAAAATACAATCTGTACTTTTTTTTTTGCAAAAATGACTTTTATTATTCTCAAAAATATTTTTTTAATCTCAGAAATACGATTTTGGTTACCTAGATGTATACTAACACTGTTGGTTAACCAACAAACAGAACTATTACAAATTCAAACCTCCATTTCTATTAAACTAGTTGAAAATTCTATTATAAACCCCTCCGCCTTCATCACCGCAAGAACAACCGACAAATAAAACCTAAATCGTCTTTTTGTAATTCTAAAATTATTGATTAGTCATTAGTTAATCATTTGTTAACCAACAACGTATTAAAAACAAAGTCATTGGTGTACATTTAGTACACCATTGGTTAACTAGCAACAAAAATAAAAATCAACAACAGTTAAATAACGATTTTATTAATAATATATTCAAAATAACATTTATTACAAGTTACCCAACGGTTTACCTAATGTTAACCATTGGTTAACCAACATCTAAAAATATCACTTAATTCTCACAAGTATTTTTTTTCAAACACCTAAAGTGCAACATGCTGTGCAAAACAAAAAAAAAACGAACCAGAAACATAAAATTCAGCAACTGTGGTTACTAACGATTCATTAATGATATTTCAAAAATAAAAATTACAGGTTACCTAACGGTTAAACCAATGTTAACCATTGGTTAACCAACACCCAAAAAATATTACAAATCTCATAAGCATTTCTTCAAACACCTAGAGTGCAAGATGTGCAACACTAAAAAATCAAACCATCATTACATCACCACCGTCATTCATAAAAAAAATGGATTAACCAACACCCAAAACATTGATTAGGTCTGTTTAGATCTATGATTTCTTCATTTTTCTGTCGTCTCCTCCACAGCTTTAGATTTGCAATTTTTTGACGTTTTCATCGTCTCTTCCACGGCTAGACCCGTTCAGATCTGCGTTTTCTTGAAGTTTTTGTTGTCTCCATTAATCTCTCTCTATTTAGGTTTGGGTGAGAGAGATAAAAGCCATGAGAAAATAAAAAATTAAAAGTGTAATTGTTGTAGAAGCAAGCTAAACAACCATATATGGTCTTAGTTCTTTAAGAATTATTTTATGTTGAGAAAGATTGGGTAAGATGAATATTAGTGGCGGTGGAGAAAAAAAGAGAATATGAAAAATTAAGTGATGAGATAGGGTTTTGAAGTGGCTAGGAATTGAATAGTAAACGTATTTATCAAAAATTGAAAACATATAAATAAATAAAAAAAGGAAGCAATTGTAATTATCTAAAACGAAAACAACGTCAGTAATCTTGAGAATAAAATTAGATAATATAGTATATTCTCTAATTATCTCTTTAATTTATTCAAGAAATTGAGTAGTCAAATTTTACGGGTTCAAACCTTTTATCAACAACTTTCATTTTGATTTTGTTTTGAATATCGAAGAATTCTTTTTGTATGTCTATTTAGACGTTTAAAATATTTTTATCTTACACTAAGTCCAAATTTATGACCATAATATTTCTATAGATTATACACACTCTCTTAATTGTTAAAATTTCATATCAATACATGGCATCTCGGTTGATATCTATAAATTCATTGTTTAAACAAATTAATATTTTATTAATATATAAAATAATTAAATAATTAATTTTTTTATGTAATAATACTAACAATTAAAATATGAGATAGGTAATTACAATTTTTAATTGATATATAATTAAATACAAACTAAATATAATTTACAGAGGAATATATCAAAAAAAATCTTAGTTTTTTTGCTAAAAAAAGATAATCACTTGAGCTATATTATAAATTTAAACAATGCATTTAACGATTAAATAGTAAAATTTGTCGATTCTTTTTAGAATTCTGGCTATACTCTAAAATTTAGATTTAATATAGTAAGAGAAGTACATAAGTGGCTGGTTTATGATACAACAAATGTATGGCGAGAGTCTCTGAAATAAATTCAATTTATTTTCAAAATTTGATGAATTATGGGACTTAAATAGCAATATGCCCCCTTAACTTGTAAACAATGGGCAATTAACACATAAATTAATTTTGTGTGCAAATCAGTACACGAACTTGGTGACTATGAACAATTTGTTCCCTCAATTTTTAAGTTAATAGTTCCCTCAATTAGCAATTTGCCCTCTTAACTTGTAAGTTAATTTGCTGAAATGGGCTAATTACCCATAATCACCAAATTCGTATATCGATAAGGGGGGCAAATTGCTACAATTTTGTGAATTACGAAGATCAATCCAATTTAATTAATAAGGGATTAGAATGGTCAACTAACCATTTTATGTTTAATCAATAAGACTGTGTGGAGGCTGCCACCATACAATCTTATCAATAAAACATGAATTGGTTTGTTAAACTTTTCATCCTAATCAATAAAAAAATCGATTAAGTGACTAAATTTTAAACACAAGTTTAAATTTTCAGAGACCATATACATTCATGTGAACCCCAATAATTTAACTTACATTGTAATATCACTGTTCTTTCTACTAATATTTCTTCAAAAAAATTCAGCCAACTGATTATATGTCAAATTAAAAAAAAGCCTATTTTTAAATTATTTTATAATTACTACTCAAAAATAATTCAAAACATAAAAAGTTATTAACAGAAAATTCAACAAATTGGTCATTTGATCTTATTCTCCTTAAAAGTTGTAATGACATCTTGCAAAAAAGAATTAATTATAAAAAGAAATAATTTCAAATACATCGTCCATTTGAATTGACATGTCATTTTAATTTATTCGAGAAATTGAGTAGTCAAATTTTACGGGTTCAAACCTTTTATCAATGCCTTTTTATCTTATTTTGAATATCAAAAAGTTCTTTTTATATGTCTATTTAGACGCTTCAAAAATTATTTTCTTACACTAAATCAAAATTTATGACCATAATTTTTCTATAAAATATATGCACTCTCTTAACAGTTAAATTTCATATCAATACATGGCATCTCGATCGCTGTCTATAAATTTGATGTTTAAACAAATTAAAATTTAATTAATTTATAAAATCATTAAATAATTAATTTTTTCATGTAATAATACTAACAATTAAAATATGAGATATGTATCGAAAAAAATATTTTTTTTTGCTATAATAAAATAAAGAAAACAAATAACAATTGATAAAAACATTCTCAATCAGCTATAAATATTAAATAATTAAAAGTTGATTTGAGGTCTATATAAGGTTAAGGGTTAATTACATATAAAATCACCACCTTTACACGAATTTTCAAAAATAACACGACCTTTAAAACGTGTCAATTCAGGGCATCACCTTTCATTTCTTTTCAAAAATAACATGGACACGTTTTTAGATAAAATTTTGCTGACTTGGACACCCGATGGGAGTGCCACGTGTCATGCCACATCAGCAAAAATGCCATTAAAAATGTGTCCATGTTGTTTTTGAAAATAAATGAAAGGTGGTGCCCTGAATTGCCACGTTTTAAAGGTCGTGTTATTTTTGCAATTTTGTGATGTAATTAACCCTAAGGTTAATTATAAGTTGATTTATGAGATGAGGCTGGTTCTTCAACTTTAAATCTCAAGTAATTATAATATCTGGTTGGTTCTGCTAACATTGCCTCTTCCAGTACAATCTTAAAGTCACTCATCTTACATTTGTACAATTCAGTTTGTCCCTGAAGTTCAAAAAAAAATGAAAAACAAAAGCTATAGAGTTACTACTCTATACATACAAGACTATACATAATTGTGGAAGCACATGTCGACAAATTTTAACAAAATTTGTAGAACTTGATTGATTTGAGTTGAGGAACACAGAGTATTGAAGAAGAAGAAGAAGAAGAAGAAGAAGAAGAAGAAGAAGATTAAGAGAAAAAGATAATTCTTTCATTAATTAAAAAAAATTCTTTACATGTCTTTTTATACTGTTATTGACAAGTGTCAAATAACACATATTCCTATACTTAATGGCTATAATCCTAGTCAGCTAATTCTGTTACAAATAGAAGCTGTTTCTTAACTAACTAACTTACACTTTTAACTAACTTAATTATGAAGTAAATAACTGCTAACTAATTCTCCAGAAATGCAACTTCTCCTCAGCTTCTTGATTTTGAACCTTTGTTACCCCCCCCCCCCCTCAAGATGGAGTGTAGATATCATGTACACCCATCTTGTCAAGTAGCTGAAAAACAGAAGGAGGTAATGGCTTGGTGAAAAAATCTGCAAGTTGCTGATCACTAGAAATGGGAAATAAATGGATCAAACCCTCTTGCATTTTCTGTCTATCAATGTGGCAGTCAATTTCAATGTGCTTTGTGCGTTCATGAAACACAGGGTTGTGAGCAATGTGACAGACAGACTGATTGTGATGTATACCTTAGCTGAAACATTTTGCTGAATTTTTAAGTCATTCAAGTACTTGATCCATTGAAATTCACATGTAGTGTTTGCTAGAGCTCTATACTCAGCTTTTGCACTTGATTTTGAAACAGACACTTGCTTTTTTTATTTTCCAAAATACAAGAGCATCTCCAAGGAATATGCAGAAGCCAGATACTGATCTTCTAGACTCAGAGAATGTGGCCCAATCCGAGTCTCTAAAAGCCTTTAAATCCATAGTATTCTTTGCTGGAAAGAAAATGCTTTGCCTGGACATTTCTTCAAGTATCTTAAAACTCTAGATATTGCAGCAAAATGAGTTGTAGTTGGACAGTCTAGAAATTGTGATAGCTGCTGAACTGAAAATGTTATATTTGGTCTTGTGCTACATAGGTAAATTAGCTTGCCTACTAATTTCCTGTAGTTTGTAACATTTGGATATACAGAAGATCCATCCAGTTTGGTTAATCTTGTTAGAGGTGTCATAGGAGTTGAGGTTGGTTTAGAACCAGTGTATCATGTCTCTTTAAGAAGGTCCATTGTATATTTTCTTTGTGATAAATTAACCCCTGAATGTGACCTTGCAACCTCAAGACCTAGAAAGAACTTCGAATTTCCTAAGTCCTTGATCTTGAAACTTTATCAAGATATTCTTTAATGCGTTAAATCTGGTCTTTGTCATTTCCTGCTAATATGACATCATCTACATATACTAGCAAGGTTGTAAATGACTTGTCATGATGCTTTGTGAACAATGAAGAATTTGAATGTGCTTGAATGAAACCTTGAGATGTTAAAGCATTAGTCAACTTCATATTCCACTGTCTACTAGCCTATTTTAGTCCATTCAGAGACTTTGTTACTTTGCATACTTGATTAGACTTAGAACATAACAGACCTGGTGGAATTTCCATGTAGACTTCCTCATGTAGATCCCCATGGATGAATGCATTGTTGATGTCCAGTTGCTGCAAAATCCAATTATTGGCTGCTGCAGTTGCTAATAAAATCCTAATTGTTGTCATTTTAGCTACTGGAGAAAATGTACCAGTGTAATATATTCCATTTTATTGTGTGTAACCCTTTACAACTAACCTAGCTTTGTGCCTTTCTATTGAACCATCACTATTATATTTGACTTTAAACACCCATTTGCATCCAATTGGAACTTTGTCCTTAGGCAAATCTATTATAATCCATGTTTTATTAAGATCTAAGACATCTAGTTCTTTCTGCATTGCTTCTTGCCAACAGATATGTTTTCTAGCCTGATTATATGTTTTTGGCTCTTTAGTTAGATCAGTATAGACAACAAATACCTTATGTGTTTTTCCTAAGTGTTCATAACTTAATACCTTAGAAAATGCATGAGGTGTAGTTCTAACAACATGACATACATAATCCTTAAGATGTACTGGTTCTGAAACTTTCCTTGTTGACCTTCTAACATGATTTATTATAACCTGTGTATCTACATTTTCAGGATTTCCTATATTCTCAGAATTTCCTATTATCTGCTCAGCTACTTGATTTTAAACCTGATTACTATTAGCAGTATCATCAATAAAGTAGCAACATCAACATATTTAAAAGGTAAAAACTTATCATAATAGGATACATCTATTTAATTAGGCAAGATAATTAAGGACTCAGATTGTGTTAAAACATACATATCTTGAAAAGGAAATAGATGCTCATAAAACCTTACATCTCTAGATATGAATCCCTGTTTAGTTTGTAACTTATAAAGCCTGAATCCGTTTGTATTTGCTGGATATCCTAGAAAAACACACTCAACTGCTCTAGGAGTAAACTTATGCCTAATGTGAACTAAGGTAGAAGCATAAGCTAAACATCCAAAGACTTTTAGATTATCAAAATCTGGAAAACTACTAACAAGATTTCCTACGGAGTTTTATCATATGGAACTCTGTTAATAAGAAAAACTACATGTGATACACAATCTGACCAAAAACATAAAGAAATAGATGACTGAAACTTTAAAGTTCTTGCAACATTTAAAATAGGGTTAATATCATAAAAATTCACCAACTTTACACGTTTTTTTCATTTTAATCACGTAGTTTAAATTTTCTCATTTTCATGTACGAACTACCACTTTTTCTCAAATTCATGCACGGTGCAGAGGTGTCACTACTCCATTGGTGTAATTCGCTGAGGTGGAGTTCATTTTACACCAATGAATGAGTGCCGCCTCAGCGCCGTGCATGAATTTGGAGAAATAGTGGTAGTTCGTGCATGAAAATGAGAAAATTTAAACTGTGTGATTAAAATGAGAAAACGTGTAAAGTTTGTGATTTTTTTTGACATTAACCCTTTAAAATATGTTGATGTTTTCTTTCAACAACAGAATTATGTTCATGAGTATATACACATGTTGTCTGATGTTTGATACCTCTTGAATTATAAAATCATGCATGTTAAATTCTTGACCATTGTCAGATCTAATGCATTTTATTTTAACAGAAAACTGAGTTTCAATGTATATGCAGAAATTTTGAACTAAAGTTCAAGCTTCTGTTTTAGTTTTTAAAAGATATAACCAAGTATATCTACTCTTGTCATCTACAATGGTGAGAAAATACCTATGTCCATATATAGAAATAGTTCTAGCAGGACCCCATATATCAATATGCACAAGATCAAAACACTTTTCAGCCACAAAATTACTAATAGGAAATGAAATTTTCTTTTGTTTTCCCAAATGACATGTTTTACAGTGTGAATCCATAGGCAAGTTAATCATAAAATATTTATTTTGTAAGCATTTCAGCCTTGAAGTAGCTAAATGTCCTAACCTGTTATGCCAAAGAAAATCAAATTTAAAAGTATTCACTACACATGAAATAGAACTAGCACTTTCATCATTGTCAAAAGATGTTTTATCAAGTTGATAAAGCCCTTGAATCTTTCTAGCTAATCCAATCATCTCCCAATTGATAGGATCCTGTATTATGCAGACATTTTTATAGAGAATCAAGCAATAAGAATAATATTCAGTAAGTTTACTAGTGGAAATTAGATTAAAGAAAAAATTTGGTACATATAACACATTATGCAAGTGAAAATGTAAACTAAACATGACCGTGCCTACATGTATGACAACAATCTTTTGTGAATTTGGAAAAGTGACAAATATATCCTTAACAACTCTATAAAATCTAAAAGATTCTAAAGAGCATGTAATATGGTCAATAGCTCATGAGTCTATGATCCAAGTATTATAGTCAATTTTACTACTCCCTCCATTTTTTTTAGTTGTCATTTTAGAGAAAATTGCTAATATTAAGAAAGTGTACCTTTTGTCTTAATTTACAAATAAAAAGACTTATGAAACCCTATTTAATAAGATAATGGTAAATTAATGAGTTTATTCATTATATGCACTATATTTATGAAGGCACAGCATTTCTTAAAAAAAAGGGAGGGATCTTTTAAAATAAAAAAATGGGTTGTTTTCAAAAATCTGGAAATTAAATTTGAACTTCCCTCCGATTTTTTTTGGATGGATTTCCTTCTTATTTTTAATGATAAAACAAGGATTAAATCTATTCTTTTTTAGAACAGTAGAATACCATTCAATTATGGCTGGAAAATCCATTTCAATAATTGATTTGAATGTGGAATTTATAGAAAATTAGATGTTGATGACAGAAATATAGGGAACAAAATTGTCATGAGCAATCTAATTTTTGTATTCCAAATCTTAATGAATCTATTAACGATTCCACTTTTGATCTCAATGTCACTCTGTAAGAAGAAGACGAGCCTTTTCCTATTATAGAGAATCTAAATGATGAGCCGCTAATTTTTGAAGAAGAAGAGTTTTTTGTCGGCAATTAGTTTCCTCTTCTTTTACATTATTTTATTAGGGTGAATGATAGATTTTTTTCTAAAATAATTTAAAACTGTTTTAATTTTTCATGTATTCTGATTAACTTTGTTTTTTCTATTTTAAATTTTAATTTTTGTCGTTACCTAATGGTTTGGGTTGTGGGTATTATGGTGAACGATTAACTGGAAACTAACTAATGGCCATGAAATAGTATGACAAAATGTAGCATTCCATATTTACAAATGGTTCTTTATAATTTTATCTTTTCATTATAGTTTAATTCTATCTATAATCTTTATTCCACTTACTCCATATGCTAAATATTTTGCTGTAGATGGGTCATCACACTCTGACAGTTTGCGAAGTAAGAAAGAATTAAGCAATAATAAACGTAGAGATGTGTATGAGATGCTTTTACAAAAAAGCGTCGATGGAAAATTGAAAAGAGGTGTTACAGCGACGGTGGCTTCAAAATTTTCGATTTCAATGCGTTCAGTTCAACGTATTTGGAAACGATCAAAATTAAGTGAAAATGCAGACGTGTCTCACAAAAAGACCGAAAATTGTGGGCGTAAAAGAATTGAAATTGACTTGGAACAATTTCGTGCCATTCCTTTACAACAACGAACAAGTCTAGATTCCCTAGCTTGCTCCTTAAAAATGAATACAAGCACAATATTTAACCTTTTTAAGTCGGGTGCCATACGGCGACATTCAAATGCTATAAAACCTTTTTTAAAGGAGGAAAACATGAGAGCTCGATTGAGATTTTGCATTTCAATGCTTAACAAAATTAGCATTCCACATGATCCAATATTTAAGGGAATGTACAATATCATTCACATCGATGAAAAGTGGTTCTATATGACAAGAAAGACAGAGAAATATTACTTGCTACCAGATGAAGAAGATCCGATACGAAGCTGTAAAAATAAAAAATTTATTGGCAAAGTGATGTTTTTAGCTGCCATAGCTCGTCCAAGATTTGATGCACAAGGAAATGAAAATTTTAATGGAAAAATTGGTGTATTTCCTTTTGTGACTCAAGACCCGGCTATAAGGAATAGTGCAAATAGAATAGCGGGCACTTTAGAGACAAAACCTTTAACTTCAATCAATAGGAATACTATGAGATCATATTTGATTGAAAAAGTCTTACCTGCAATAAGAGAAAAATGGCCAAGAGATGATATTATGGCCACTATTTTTATTCATCAAGACAATGCAAGGACACATGTTGGTAAGAATGATGAAGATTTTTGTCAAGCGGCAAGATTATAAGGATTTGATATCCGTCTGATGAGTCAACCAGCAAATTCTCCGGATTTGAATGTGTTGGACCTAGGAACTTTTAGTGCTATTCAGTCTCTACAACACAAGGAGGCACCAAAAAATATAGATGAACTCATTTCAGCTGTTATGAAATCATATGATGAATTTGATGTGAAAAAATCCAATCGTATATTTGTCTCGCTACAATTATGCATGAAGGAAATCATGCGAGTAAAGGGTTCGAATAAGTACAAAATTCCACATATGAATAAGGTAAAATTGGATGATCTTCACGAACTTCCTAATCAACTTAAGTGTGATCTACTACTGGTACAAGAAGTGTTTAATTATTTAAATTAAATGTAATGTTGTTTTTCAATATCTTTGGGTTAGCTTAATGTAATTTTTTTTGCATGAAGGAACAGATTGGCTTCTATTATCACAATGCACATTTACTTAAATATTTTTATTGTATCTGTATTTTGAAAATTATGTCCAATGATAACTCACATATTACTTGTTTTAAAAGGTGGAAAGTCACTATGAATAAACAAACTGCTCAAATTGTAAAGTAAACCATTCTCGTAATAAGCAATATGAACAATTTTTAAACATAATCATTTTTCACAGAACATAAACACCCACCAAACCACCAAATAAAAATTGTTCGCAAGATAGATATTCATACATTATTTCATGAAAATCATTCAACCAACAAAATATTCTCAATAAAATTTTGGAAGATAAATTCCAGGCACTTTTATAATTTCTTTTCTAATCTCTTCATTTTCACACTCAAAAGTTTCGATAGGAAATTTGTTCAAATCAAAATTACGCTCCGCCAATACATTCAAATCGAAGTCGAGCCCATTCTTTTTCTTCAAGTCATTTTTCTTTGAGATTCCTTCTTTCTCCTTAATCTTCTCTTCTTCCATATTTTTTTCTTTGATTTTTTAGAACTAAAGATATATTTATGATGTAAATTATTTTCACTTATATAAAGAATTAAAAAAAGTCACATTTAATTTGATTCAGATAACTAAAAAAGACTTCAAAAAAAGAGAGAAGACTTTATCTAGTAAATTGAACCAACTAGTTAATAGGAGTGATTTATAAAAGGGGCAAACTTGGAATACAATTACAAAAATAGTCTAGAATTCCTAAAAAGACAACTAATAATGGAAAAATATATTTGCCTAGAGTGACAAAGAAAAATGGAGGGAGTAGTATAATAGAACAGGCAGAAATATGCATACCAAAGTCTGCTATAGCAGAAGTAAAGTTTGTAGAAATTGTATTGATCTTTGATGAGCTTGTATACATATTTTGTTGAAGCATATTCATAAGTTGATTATACTGATTTTGAGTGAAAGTTGGTGTTGAATTTTTAACATCAGCTACGTGATCTGCATTAAAACTTCCTCCAGATTGTCCATTGTTAACAAAAACACTATAATTGTCATAAGACATATGTTCTTGACCATTGTAATAATTTTCTTGGTCATTTTTAGGTAAACATTCACCAACTTGATTAACAAACCTAGATTTAGATTTATATCTAAGAGGATACTCATGCCTCTTGGAGCAAATATCAATTGTGTGTCCAGAAAAACCACATAAAGTACAGATTGGTTTATCATTACTATTCTGATCATAAGCCTTTCTTTGAAACCCTTGAGACCTAAAATTACTTGCATTACCAAAACCAGCAGGTGGCCTATTTGCTCCATAAGACTTGTTTCCATTGTTTCCATAAGCAGTAAATCTTCTTTGAAAAGAATTTGCTTGAGTTGCAAATACAGCTAGCTCATTAATCTGACTACTGAGATTTGAAAAACCAATTCCCATTTGCCTTTCATGTTGCAAAACCAATGAAAAAACCTTGTTGATCTTAGGTAAAGACTTAATCATCAAAACTTGTATTCTCACATTTGCAAAAGAATCATTCAAACCTTTTAAAAACCTAATTATATAATCTGTTTCTTGCTGATCTTAACTATCTTTAAAGTATCACAATTGCATTGAGGATCACATTTACAGACTGGAATCATCCTAAGATTAGAATATTCCTCCCATAATCTCTTGAGTTGAGTAAAATAGTCAGCAACAGATATACCATTTTGTTTAAAAACATACATCTCTTCCTGTAAATCTGAGATATGAACAACATTTCCTTGAGAAAACCTATCACATAAGTCTCTCCAAACTTCCAAAGAAGAATTAATCCATAAGACACTCTGAGCAATTGATGGAGATAAATATCTAATGATCCAAGAAAGAACCATTGTGTTGCAGCGTTCCCAGACAGAATAAATCTCTTGTTCTTTTGATGGTACAGAAATGCTTCCATCAACAAATTTTAGTTTGTTCTTGGATAACAAACACATCCCCATGGATCTTGACCAAGAATTATAGTTCTGTCCATTTAAAGAAAGTGAAACTAACACTAATGATGGATTTTTATTTGGGTGTAGATAAAAAGGACTCAATGGTTATCAAAATCCAAATTTGTATGAGACATTGAAACTTTTACGGTTTCAAGAAAAGAAGAATTGAGGAAGAATCAAGAACTGTGAAAGAATTGAGTAATTGAGAAAAATTTAAAGCATGTTAGTGAGAAATTCTTTGAATCTGATTCAGAGTTTGTGCGAGCTTAGATGAGCTCTGATACCATAATAGAATTTGTAGAACTTGATTGATTAGAGTTGAAGAACACAAAGTATTGAAGAAGAAGAAGAAGAAGAAGAAGATTAAGAGAAAAAGATAATTCTTTCATTAATTAAAAAGGATGTTTTACATGTCTTTTTATACTGTTATTGACTGGTGTCAAATAACACATATTCCTATATTATTCTTTTACAAACAGAAGCTGTTTCTTAACTAACTAACTTACACTTTTAACTAACTTAATCATGAAGTAAATAACTGCTAACTAATTCTCTAGAAATGCAACTTCTCCTCAGCTTCTTGATTTTGAACCTTTGTTAAATTTTGCAAATGGGAATAACATCACTTATTTCACCCAAATACAGTCCTGCATATTAATTATCACTTTTTAAAATCAACAAATTAAGCAATAAGTTTAGCAAAGGAGAAAATTACCAAAAGATAGAGATGGACAAACCAATAGTATGCCGTTTTTAGAATAACCATGAAACGTCAATTTTGGGAGCTTCCAATACAGGATCAATCACAACAGTTGGCCACCATGAACACATTTTGCCCAAACCAAATCGCCCAAAGAAAAATCCTCATGCTTATAAACATCTTTCTTTTTCCTAGCTCATTCTCTTCTCAATTTCTTAGAAGTAAAATATCCGAACCCATGCGCACACCCCAAACTATTCCCATGGTTGCATTTTGGATAGTCAAAATTATCAAAATTATTTAATGCCTGATAAAATTGAATAGGAATTAGAATTAGACTTAAACTTGAACTTAGAAATAAAATTAAAATTCCTAACAAATTTTCCTTTTTGCTATATCTACATCTCTTAGAATCAAGAATATCATCTCTATCTTCAACTAATTCATCCCCGCCAAAACCATAACCAATTTTATTATCTCTGTCATTCTTCCAAACATCCATAACTGAATCATTAAACCTCGAAGGAAGCATCTGTACTCATCAAAGCCCTGATAATTAAGTTCTAGACCTATACAAGCTGTAATTCTTCAATTTCTTTGACCTATGCTATTGTTCAATTATGGCTAAAATAGCAGCAGGGATCTCGACCAATAAAGAAGAACATCACCTAGACAAACATTGATTGAAAAATCATCAGTGATAATGGCGCCTATTGAGCAGTGAAGAAAGGTTGGTGAGAGATGAGACTGATGCGTGTTAATTGGATCACCGTCGTCTTCTGTCCGACCACTGTCGCCGCCTATCTGACCACCAGTCATCTACTCTTAATCCTTGCCTTTTAACTCTAACCTTAAGTGACTGAAACTTAGAAAAGGGATAAAATAAAATGAGGTATCCCTCGCAAATGAATTTTAAAAATTGAGATTTTTGATTAATTTTTTTTGTAAGTCACTGATATAAACTTTTTTGTTTTTGGGGATTTCATAAAATTGTCTCCAAATAAAATCCCTTATAAGTTGATTAAAAAAATCATGGGCCTAAATTTTAAGTTTCAATCGCAATTCTCTAGAGAAAATTACACACTATATCTCAAATTTTATAAAAGTATACGCT
This sequence comes from Mercurialis annua, assembly GCF_937616625.2. Lineage (NCBI taxonomy): Eukaryota > Viridiplantae > Streptophyta > Magnoliopsida > Malpighiales > Euphorbiaceae > Mercurialis > Mercurialis annua. The sequence goes on from NC_065570.1 coordinate 12,171,304, forward strand.
TTTGACTCACAAATAAAAATTATGCAGAAATCTCTCATTAGTCGTTTATCTTTTCATTTATACCTCAAAAAAATATTAGGCCTATTTTACCCCTTATCAAGAAATGAATAAGGGATTAGGTGGCGGTTGGACCAAAAGTGGTCTGACTGGCTAGGAATGAGTTGACCGGTAAGGAGTGGTTTGACCGGTCGGTGGTCGGTTAGTTGCCGGAAAGTCTCCGGAAGACCGCGGTCAGTCGCTGGAAATTCGTCGGAGGACGGCGAGGACGATAGTTGGTCGCCGGAAAGTCACCGGAGGACGGCGAGGACGGCGGTCTGTCGCCGGAGGACGGTGGCTGGCGGGTGGTCAACAGCCAATGGTTATCAGTCAATGGTCAGACATTAAAATTTTAAATAAAATGTCAATTTGCACTTACCAAGGATTGAACCCATGTCCTTTCCCATGCATGTCCATATCCCTTATCACTAAGGCAAGACCTGATTATTGTTATTATTTGCTCTTTATAATATATATTCACTCTTTAATAATTGATAAGAGTGCACGTAAACTAATTCAACCACAAATAAAACTGTATATATATTGAAAGCAATTTTTATATATACTAATTATAGATTTTAAAAAATTAAATATATTTGAGATAATTTATTTGAAATCTATAATATAAAAATTAAATTATAAAAAAAATAAAAATGAAGGTTTATGTATTTATTAATCAACTCGTTATCAACTTTAAATTTTAAATATATATTTTTTATTTATCGTGTATTTATATAATCATGAATAATTTTTAGTGAATTTTAGAGTTTAAATATGAATTTCATTATTTATTTGTAGTAATCTATGGTATTAAAATAAAATTATAAAGTAAAAAAATTAAAGGTTTGTGTAACCATTAATCAACTCGTTGTTAACTTTAAATTTTAAATATACATTTTAACTTTATCATGTAGTTTATAACCATTTATCAACTTATATCAACAATAGAATATCATGTAGATTTTTAATATATATTTATTAGTTTATCATGCGTTTTTGTAAACATGAATCAACTTGTTTTCAAATTTTTTAAAATTCATTTATTATGTTTTTTTGTAATCATAAATTAATTATTTGTCAATTTTAGATTTTATATTTTTTTATTAGTATATCATGTGTTTTAGTGACCATAAAACGACTTACTCTCAACTCTAAAATAAACTTTAATAATGTGTATGTAACCATGAATCAACTCGTTGTCAACTTTATATTTTAAATATACATTAATTGGTTTATCATATATTTCTGTAACTATGTATCAACTTGTTGTCAACTCTAGATTTTAAATATACAATTATTAATTTATCATATGTTTATATATTTATGAATCAACTCCTAATCAACTTTATTTTTTAAGTATACATTTATTAGTTTATTGTGTGTTTATATAACTATGAATCCAATCTTTGTCAGCTTTAGATTTAAATAGACATTTACTAGTTAATCATGTTTATTGTAATCATGAAACGAGTCATTGTCAACTTTAAAATATACATTGATATTGTTTATATAATCATGAATCAATTTTATTTTTAAATATTTATTTTATTAATTTAAAGCATGCTTTTATAACCTTGATATCAACTCAATGTCAACTTAATGTCAACTTAATGTCAACTTAATCATGAAACGACTCAATGTCGACTCAATATCAACTCAACGTCAACTCAAGTCAAGTAAATATCCACTTAATAAAAACTAAATATAATCCTAATGTCAAGTTAATGTAAACTAAATGTCAATATGAAGTAAAATTTTTAATAAATTATTAGAATTATAAAATTAATTTATATTTTATTATGTTAGTAAAATTATTTTAAAAAAAATATATACCATCAAAACTAAACTAATAGTACACTGAATATAAATTATTAAGATTTTTTAGAGTGTTTTGCGTAAATTTTATGTAAAGTAAATGTTAACTAAATGTCGAATTTAATATCAACTGAAAGTCAACTCAAATTTTTTAATTAGTTGATTATAAAATAAAAAGTAAATTAAATTATTGAAAATAATTTATTTAAAACTAATGTTAACTCAATGTTAATTTAATGTCAACTCAATGTCTATTTAATATAAACTAAATATAATAGACTAAATGTCAATATGAAGTAATTTTTTAGTAAATTATTAGAATTTTAAAAATTAATTTATATTTTAATATGTTAGTAAAATTATTTTAAAAAAAATATATACCATCAAAAATAAACTAATAGTAGATTGAATATAAATTTTCAAGAATTTTAGAGTGATTTGCGTAAAGTTTATGTAAATTAAATGTCAACTAAATGTCGAATTAAATGTTAACTGAATGTCAACTCAAATTTTTTAATTAGTTGATTAAAAATAAAAAAATAAATTAAATTATTTAACTTTTATGATGCTAAAAAAATATATTAAATAAAAAATAATTGGCATTTTAATAAAAAAGAAATTAATGTAAACTCGTTTTAAGAGTGTGTATATATTTTATATATTGTGAAAATTAACAACAACAAACCCTTGCCTTGGTGGTTAAGCACTTGGTCTTAGACATCCAAAAGTTACGGGTTCAAGTCCTACAAAGAACAACTATTTATTTTATTTTCTATTTTAATGTTTGACTTACATTGACCGTCGGTCAACAGTCTTTGACCACTAGCCGGGGGTGGTCGGAGGTGGCTGACCGGAAGTTCGCCGGAGATGGTGGCGGAGGTCGGAGGGGCCGTAAGTTGGCCGGAGACGGTCGCGGTAGGTCGGAGGGGCTGGATGAAAGTTGGTCGGAGATAGTGGTCGGTCGCCGGAAGTCGCTGGAGACGGTGGTCGGTCGCCGAAAGTTGACCAGAGTTGGTGGCCGGAAGTTCGCCGGAGGAATCGTCGGCCGCCGGAAGTCGGCCGGAAGTCGCTGGAGACGGTGGTCGGTCGCCGAAAGTTGACCGGAGACGGTGGCCAGAAGTTCGTCGGAGGAATCGCCGGTCGCCAGAAGTTGGCGGTGATACCCAGTCGCCGGTGGTGGTTTGTGAGTTGGTCAAACCAAGACTCACATATTTGCCATGTGTCAACACCTTATTCACTCAAATAGAAACCGATGAGATGTTGACACATATCAAGGATAATATGATCCTTTTATCTGCTAAATTGTGCTTATTTGAGAATTTGAAGTATAAATGAAAATATTTGAAAAAAGAGCAAATTACTATAAAGCCCCTCACATTTGACATAATTCACACTTTAGTCCCTCCTATTTGAAAACTAAACTATTCGGCCTCTTACTTTTGCTTCCGTCAACATTTTAATCACTCCATCCATTTTTAGTGTTAATCAACGAAGTCAAAGGACTTATGGGTAAATTAATTATCAAACCTGAGGGACGAAATTGTTGACAAAAATAAAAATGAGGGGTGAAATCATTGAGAAAAATAAAAGTGGGGGACGATATAGTTTCGTTGACTTCGTTGACTAACATTCAAAATGGACGGAAGGACTAGATCGTTGACAAAAGCAAAAATGAAGGGCTATATAGTACAATTTTTAAACAAGAAGAATTAAACTGTGAATTATGTCAAACGTGAGGGATGTTATAGCAATTTTCTCTTGAAAAAATTAGAGAGATTTTTACATAAAAAAAATTTGGGCTTTTGTAATAACCCGGAAATTTAGGAGTTAAAATATAGCCACGTGTCTAATATTTTATTAGACGGGAGTAGGTAAATTAAATTTAAAGATAAATTTGATTTACAAGTGTCCTTAAATTTTTAATATGGCTATAGGATTGCAAATTTAAATTTTTAGAATTTAAATTTGAATAGTTATATAGTTAACGGAGACAATATGGATATATGAATTGGGTGCAGAATAATTCATAAGTCCCTAGCGAATATTTTTGGTACTAATATTCGCGAAATATTTTAAAAAGGTTATCGTGAAAATTTGATAAAATTTGGAAGCAGAAATTTTATCAAGCGCAGTCAATGCGGGCTTAATAAATCGAAAATGATTTATTAAGAATAAAATATAAGTCGGATGGGAATAAAAATTATATTTTTATTCTTGTTATATTTTATTAGATTTTTGGTAAAATTTTCACGAAATTTGGAAGTCGTTTCCGTTTGAGCTACGAACGACTAATTAAGAAGCTAGTACTAAAGTGGACATTTAGCCAATACTATATATATGATTCATTTGTTAGCAAATGAGGTACAGAACCTCATTTTCTCTTCTTTTAAAAGAAGAAAGAGCTACTAAGCTCTCTGCAGTGCGACGGAAACCTAGGGTTTCGGCCGTTCGATCCATTTCTCGATTCTAACTTAATTTCTTCAACGATTACTCACGTAATCGAGGTATTATATCCGTATTAAACGTTTATTTCGATTTATTTCGAATATAAACTCGTTTATAAACGATTACCGTATCGAATTATCGTTTTAAACGTCCGTATTGATTTTGGATTGTGTATATGTGATTGTGGACGTTAGAATAGCGTTTTTGGACGTTTTAAGTAGGACGGGAGGTCCCGGAAATTCGTTTCCGGGGCTGTGCGGGTGCGCAGCCCGCTGTGCGTGAGCACAGCGAGCTGTGCGACCGCACAGCATAGTGTGCGGGCGCACACTATGCTGTGCGGGCGCACAGCATCAGCTGTGCGGACGCACAGCATGAAAATGCTGTGCGACCGCACAGCCAAGCTGTGCGACCGCACAGTTTGTACTGTGCGACCGCACAGTACTGCTGTGCGGGCGCACAGCAACCCCGACGGGATGTCGGGGTTTGTTTTCTCCGGTCTTTTGGGGGACTTTCCGGGGGCGATTCCGACGTGCTTTCGCCTAATAACCCGAGGTGTTTTCCAACCGAACCTAAAACATTTTTAATAAATGTTTTTAAATCAAAGTTAGATATTTTAAAATGATAACTTGTGTTAGAAGAAAGTGAAAAGGTTTTATAACCTAAACCTAAAGACTTTTAAAAGGAGATTTTAAAAGTAAGGTTAAACGTTTATAATGGACTTTAAAAGAGATAAAGTCAACGTTTAAACAGTTTTAAATATTTAGCAATTGTGTTGCTAAATACTTAGTATATGACCGAGAATTTGTTTTGACAATTAGGTCTATACTATAAATGGTTTTCTTTAGGTATTGTGATACCTAACCAGAGAGAAGTTAGAATGTTTTCTCAAAACGAGAATTTATAATATGGTTTTAAAAAAAGAGACCATAAGTGCTATATGTTTGAATGATTATATGTTTGACCTAGATCTGGGTTTAAGGACCTAGAAGTTTTATAGGAAACATATATTGATGTGTTTTATCCTGTTTGCTTTGTGTGTTTAGTCCGACCAGCTAGCCAGCAGTCTGACCACAACCACAGGATTAAGTTCCAGACCTAGCGGTGTTTGTGAGTTCATTTGTTTACTTTTGAATATTAGTATTCAATTGTTTTAACTCCATAAATCGCACTAAGTATGAAACTTAGCCAAGGAAGATCCACTGAAACGAGCTATCTATTGGGCAACAATAGGACTGTGTGATCACCGGTGTTAATGAACTAGATGAGAGGTAAATATTATAAGCATACATATTGAGATTAGGTTTTAAGCCAGATGCTTATAAAGCGGCTTAAACCTAATGGGTAGTCCTGAGGTGGCAGTGATTTAAGTTCCGGCCCAGCAACCCTATACAGAGTCAAGATGGCTGTGATACATATGTATACAGCTCATCCTGTATTAAACAAGAGTTGTGCATATGCATTATATATATATGATAGCACTATAACGTAATCAGGATTAGGGTTTCATTTGGATCGAGGACTGGTAATATTTTTATATACCGACATTTTGTCTATACGCGATTTTGGTATTTAACTGTAAACCTATCTACTCACTCAGAAATATTTATATTTCTGACCCCGTTGTTGTTTATCATTTTCAGGTACCTAGCTACCGGGTCTGGTCGAGCTTCCACCCTTTTCCATCAGGGAAGCTTATCTTGTTGTTATGTAAATAACACTTTAAACTCTTAGCTGCTGCAATAGTGTATATAGGTTTGATATGCCTGTAGCCACGTCATGGTTCCTCTGTCTATATACTCTGATAGGAACCTGACTTTGTCTAGCTCTAATAAGTGGCTACTTAATAGGCATATGGTGTTTTATGGTGTCCCCTACGGGTGGGCCAAGCTTCGTGTCTTTGGTCTGCAAAGACACTGTGTGTAGTTTTAGCTGGCCTTACGTTTGTGTGCCTGCTGTGCATGTTTTTAAATATGTTTGATACAACGCTTTGAAAAGGAAAGTGTTCGATATATTTTATTAAACATATTGTTCGGGTGCGCGGTTTGAAACAGGGCTGCCTGCAAGGCAAGGCACGTGAGCCAAGTCCCTGTACCACCGCACCGGTTTTCAGAAATGCGCGTGGGTCAGAATAACTAGGGTTATTCAACCAGCATTTCTGAAAACGCGATATCGCCTATATGAATATTTTCAGAATGTGTTTTCCACGTTAAACGGAAAAATGTTTTAACGGTGTTATCTGAAAACGGGTCGTACGCGATGTACGATATATATTTATATTTAGGAGGCGAAAAATTTATAGAGGTTTTAGGCTTGCTACGGGTTTCGGAACAACCATTCCCATTCCCTAGCGCCGGTCTCGGCTCGAGTTTCGAGGCGGAAATCGGGTCGTGACAAAGGTGGTATCAGAGCAATGTTTTAGGACTTGAATGTCTGAAGTATTGTTGCTGATATATGTTAAGAAGAGGTACTAGAAGTCATAAGAGTTCCTAGTGAACTATTGCAGCAACATAGGATTCGAGTCATGTCTTGATCAGTTGTCAGTTATTGAATACATTCAGCTATAGATAGCAACTATACATGTGTGTAGTAGGTATTGATGTTTTGATCAGGAACACATGAGTTGTTCTTGTGTTCGAGATACGTTACAACTGATGGAACATGTGAGATGTTCCTAAGTTGGAAACACGTTACAAACATGGAGCGGAATGGTCAGAACAGATGACCAGTATTTGAGGAGAATGGTTCTGTTTGAACACAGGACAAAGTGAAGATTTCTTTTGAATTTTTGTTCGAGAAAATAGTTAGATTTTCTCTGAATTGTGTTTGATTGTTATATGTTTTGCTTATATGGGTTTAATAGTTGATACCTGTTATATGAAAATGTGATTTTTCTATAACTATTACATACGGTACTTATGCTGAAATTTCATGTGTTTCAGTATGTCTGGGCCTAGTAGAGCTCATACGCATGTGGGGTCTGATCCACATAATGTACCAGGTTTGCCTGTTATACCTGATACATCTGTTCCCATAGAGGCTGTTGACTCAACATCAGCATGTGACATGGACATATGGGAGGATGCTATTGGAGTAGAGGAATTAGAGAGAATGTTGAATGAAGACATAAACAGTACTGGAAATAGCCATAGCTCTGTGTCTGAATCGACTGCTACATCAGCTTATCTGGGATTTAAGGTAAAAGAGTTCTTAGCTGAGGTGGACCATCTAAGGAGGGTTCAACAGCAAATAAGACACTCACCAAATCAGTCGTGGGAATACGTAAGCGAGTGGGAGGTGCAAGAAAACCAAAGTTTGGATAGGCTAAGGGATTATATGGATAAGTACACTAGGGAAGACTTGAATGTGGAGGCATATACTGTTGAGTTTATGCGTTTATGTGAAGAAGTACCTGAGTTAGTTCGTGATGGTGAGGAAGTTGCAAGTAGGTACGTCAAAGGTTTAGGGCCTGAGTTCGAGGAACTCATGGCGGTAAAGTCTGATTCTGTAGCATATCTGGCTGGGCGTGCGAAGCAGATAGAAAGTAAGTTGAGGAGGAATGACATACCCCTCCAGCCGTACTATTACACCAAACCTGAAGAACCTACTGCTACATTTCCTAGGACAGGAAATTCTGGACCCGCAAGGCACTACAACCCCTATTTTGTTCCGCGAGGGGGAAAGGATAAAGGAAAACTGAAATTCCGCGGAGGACGAGGTAAAGGCCCGATGATTCGTGAGGCGTTTCCGTCTTCGCGATCATCGTCAGGTAATGTTTAGTTATGTGTTTAATGTTTAAGTTAGTATGTTTATGTGTTTTCAATATCACGTTAGAATTGGAAAACATAAACTATAGATATAAATTATATTCTTAAACAAAAAGAAATACACATACAAATAAACATTAAAAGATAAATGATAAATGAGAATTGATAAGTTAGGGATGCTAGAAACGTGCATCCTTAAAATAGAAATCAATAACTATTGATAAACAACCAAATGATGTGAAGCAATAATAATCCTAATGTGAGGACAAATTATTAGGATTAAGAAACTTGAAATGTTACAAAGAAATAGTTTGAAAGAAGCTTACAAGTGAGTATTGCAGTTTTGTTTTAAAAGAATGTATTATTGTGCTCAGATGCATCATGAATACATATTGCAACAATCACTATAGAAAAAGGAATACTTGAATTCCATATACCTATACAAAATGATTTTGTTAGGACATGCATCATGTATATTGCATATCAAAGAGAAAGAGGATTGTAGCAACTCTTTGGGGATGAGAGATGTCATCACCCTGAGCCACAATTGTACAAAAGTTTTAAAATGTGAATTGTTAGATTCACAGTTTTGAAGAGATAAATTTAAAGAAAATCCAGCTGGTACACACATATATTTATATATGTGGGTGAATATGTGTATATGCACATATGTTTGAAACGATTGGTTTGAGAAACCATTCGTTTATAAAACAAAATTTTGTGAAATAAATTGTTGAGAAACAATTTGTTTACAAAACAAACTGTATTTGTTTTAAAATGTAAGCATACTCAAACGAAAACTCTGTAATAATGTCAAGATAGGATACAAGATAGCGAAAATAAGATGTCGTGATTTTTATTGTTTATAATAAACAATAAAGATCTGGATTCTAATGTTTCATTCCGAAACATCAGAAACTAATAAGGATTGAGAAGAGTAGGAAGTGAGAATTTACATTCTTACTCTAAAGACTAAGAGATAAGTCTAGTGATGGACTTTTATGATGAATAAAAGTTCAAGAGTAGATAATAGAAGATAATTGCGATTAATATAAGAGAGAGTAGGATATAATTAAACACAACTCGGTTAGTTTGACTTCAAGTAACTGTCGGTGAACAAAGTCATACGCATGTGTTTAATTAAAATGGATATGAGATTGGTCTTACAGACAGAGCAGATGTCAGTAAAGGACATATCTCTTAAATCCAAACGAGTGGTTAGATAAACCAAAACTCATAAGTCTGAGAGGAGTAAACCTCAGCACTTAAACCCAGTAAACAATAATCAACTAAAAGAAAGATGATGAAAAGGAAAATAATTTTCAGAACCAAGTAGTTACACTACTAGTTCTGATCTGAATAAAGAGAGTCGTTGATTATGCTAACGACTGGCAGACTTTGAGAAGTCATGTCAAATAAGGTATTCATTAATAAATGATTATTAATTATTTAATGAATAAACAATATACTTAAACAGTATAATAAACCTTAGATTAACATAAGATGGAAATGTTACCAAGGTAAGAAAGAGAAAAAGATAGTGAATTAAAGGAGTAAGTTTCAGATGTTATCTGGAACTAACAGAGTATAGTAAAACCCCAGTAATTAGTAATCGAACCGTTAGATCGGTTTGATATTGGGATAGGATAATCCCAGGACGGTTATCTAAGTTTTATCCGTTGCGATTGACGAACGGAGAGGTATATGATGCTTGAAGATGGAGGTGATGCTGTGAAACTTGCGTAAATTTTGGCAGTGAGCCAAAAGCGCAAGTGATCACGATAATAAGTGTAAACTTTAGTTAGCTTGGAATTGTCAACATAAGCTCCATATATGTATACAAAATGAATTTGAAAACTGTGTTGAGACAGTAATTTCAGAAGATAAATTCCGAGAACCGGGCCATATGACTGTGAAGTCTAGGCTGACTGGTAACGGAATATACATGTAACGTACATGTATTTTGAGTGTCGGGCCAAAAATGCGTAAAGCAAATATTTAATGAACATTTTGTTTTAATGTAAAATGTTTTGAAAATGGAGCTACAGTTGATAGTCAGTTAATTAAACATAATAGTAACAGCTATAGCACAGTTATGAAAACTGTTAGCTGTGAACAAGGAAGATATGTATATGGAGAAGAAGTTAAGAAGTCTAATTAACATTGGATATCCCGAAAACTAGTAATGGAAATATAGTTTTGCGGTGATTGTAAAGGAAGTTAAAAGGTGTTTTACGATAAGATAGTTTGATTATAACCACAACCACACCTACGCAACCACATTCTGGAAAGAGAGGAGATCAGTTACCCAATCTGTAACAGGAAGTTACTATAGATTGAGGAGTAAATAAAGGACATTTTATACAAGGTATAGAAATGTAAGGAAACTAAAAGATGAATGAGTAGTTTATGAAACAGTAATCATAAAACATACTAAAAGTCATCTCAATAATAAGATGAGCCATAAACAAACAATTAAGATTGAAAAGAAAAGTTAAAGAAAAATAAAATAAATAAAGATATGTATAACAAAGGTGGTATATTAAAAGAGGAGTTATCGAAAGCTAGCAAAGGTAACCTAGTTTTATGATAACCCTGGAGTAAGGTAAATGGTATTAACTTATACCTACCTACTTGGGTCGCTTAGGAAGAAAGAGACTAGAGATTAATTCTTGGAATGCGTTGAAGGACGCTAAGCTAAGGAGTAAAAGATATTCCATACAAATAATAGGATCAAGAGAAGTATAAAAGTGGATAATCTGTTGCGGAATGAAAGTTCAAACAGATGATATGAACAATAACGAGGAATAGGGATATGATTGAGAACGCCAGACAAGATGGTGCTATGCTTTCCGAAGCATGAAGTGAGATTAGGTATAAGTGAAATTTGGATTATAAGTGAAAAGTAAGTATATGTAAATTCGAGGACGAATTTATATAAGGGGGAGAGAATGTAATAACCCGGAAATTTAAGAGTTAAAATATAGCCACGTGTCTAATATTTTATTAGACGGGAGTAGGTAAATTAAATTTAAAGATAAATTTGATTTACAAGTGTCCTTAAATTTTTAATATGGCTATAGGATTGCAAATTTAAATTTTTAGAATTTAAATTTGAATAGTTATATAGTTAACGGAGACAATATGGATATATGAATTGGGTGCAGAATAATTCATAAGTCCCTAGCGAATATTTTTGGTACTAATATTCGCGAAATATTTTAAAAAGGTTATCGTGAAAATTTGATAAAATTTGGAAGCAGAAATTTTATCAAGCGCAGTCAATGCGGGCTTAATAAATCGAAAATGATTTATTAAGAATAAAATATAAGTCGGATGGGAATAAAAATTATATTTTTATTCTTGTTATATTTTATTAGATTTTTGGTAAAATTTTCACGAAATTTGGAAGTCGTTTCCGTTTGAGCTACGAACGACTAATTAAGAAGCTAGTACTAAAGTGGACATTTAGCCAATACTATATATATGATTCATTTGTTAGCAAATGAGGTACAGAACCTCATTTTCTCTTCTTTTAAAAGAAGAAAGAGCTACTAAGCTCTCTGCAGTGCGACGGAAACCTAGGGTTTCGGCCGTTCGATCCATTTCTCGATTCTAACTTAATTTCTTCAACGATTACTCACGTAATCGAGGTATTATATCCGTATTAAACGTTTATTTCGATTTATTTCGAATATAAACTCGTTTATAAACGATTACCGTATCGAATTATCGTTTTAAACGTCCGTATTGATTTTGGATTGTGTATATGTGATTGTGGACGTTAGAATAGCGTTTTTGGACGTTTTAAGTAGGACGGGAGGTCCCGGAAATTCGTTTCCGGGGCTGTGCGGGTGCGCAGCCCGCTGTGCGTGAGCACAGCGAGCTGTGCGACCGCACAGCATAGTGTGCGGGCGCACACTATGCTGTGCGGGCGCACAGCATCAGCTGTGCGGACGCACAGCATGAAAATGCTGTGCGACCGCACAGCCAAGCTGTGCGACCGCACAGTTTGTACTGTGCGACCGCACAGTACTGCTGTGCGGGCGCACAGCAACCCCGACGGGATGTCGGGGTTTGTTTTCTCCGGTCTTTTGGGGGACTTTCCGGGGGCGATTCCGACGTGCTTTCGCCTAATAACCCGAGGTGTTTTCCAACCGAACCTAAAACATTTTTAATAAATGTTTTTAAATCAAAGTTAGATATTTTAAAATGATAACTTGTGTTAGAAGAAAGTGAAAAGGTTTTATAACCTAAACCTAAAGACTTTTAAAAGGAGATTTTAAAAGTAAGGTTAAACGTTTATAATGGACTTTAAAAGAGATAAAGTCAACGTTTAAACAGTTTTAAATATTTAGCAATTGTGTTGCTAAATACTTAGTATATGACCGAGAATTTGTTTTGACAATTAGGTCTATACTATAAATGGTTTTCTTTAGGTATTGTGATACCTAACCAGAGAGAAGTTAGAATGTTTTCTCAAAACGAGAATTTATAATATGGTTTTAAAAAAAGAGACCATAAGTGCTATATGTTTGAATGATTATATGTTTGACCTAGATCTGGGTTTAAGGACCTAGAAGTTTTATAGGAAACATATATTGATGTGTTTTATCCTGTTTGCTTTGTGTGTTTAGTCCGACCAGCTAGCCAGCAGTCTGACCACAACCACAGGATTAAGTTCCAGACCTAGCGGTGTTTGTGAGTTCATTTGTTTACTTTTGAATATTAGTATTCAATTGTTTTAACTCCATAAATCGCACTAAGTATGAAACTTAGCCAAGGAAGATCCACTGAAACGAGCTATCTATTGGGCAACAATAGGACTGTGTGATCACCGGTGTTAATGAACTAGATGAGAGGTAAATATTATAAGCATACATATTGAGATTAGGTTTTAAGCCAGATGCTTATAAAGCGGCTTAAACCTAATGGGTAGTCCTGAGGTGGCAGTGATTTAAGTTCCGGCCCAGCAACCCTATACAGAGTCAAGATGGCTGTGATACATATGTATACAGCTCATCCTGTATTAAACAAGAGTTGTGCATATGCATTATATATATATGATAGCACTATAACGTAATCAGGATTAGGGTTTCATTTGGATCGAGGACTGGTAATATTTTTATATACCGACATTTTGTCTATACGCGATTTTGGTATTTAACTGTAAACCTATCTACTCACTCAGAAATATTTATATTTCTGACCCCGTTGTTGTTTATCATTTTCAGGTACCTAGCTACCGGGTCTGGTCGAGCTTCCACCCTTTTCCATCAGGGAAGCTTATCTTGTTGTTATGTAAATAACACTTTAAACTCTTAGCTGCTGCAATAGTGTATATAGGTTTGATATGCCTGTAGCCACGTCATGGTTCCTCTGTCTATATACTCTGATAGGAACCTGACTTTGTCTAGCTCTAATAAGTGGCTACTTAATAGGCATATGGTGTTTTATGGTGTCCCCTACGGGTGGGCCAAGCTTCGTGTCTTTGGTCTGCAAAGACACTGTGTGTAGTTTTAGCTGGCCTTACGTTTGTGTGCCTGCTGTGCATGTTTTTAAATATGTTTGATACAACGCTTTGAAAAGGAAAGTGTTCGATATATTTTATTAAACATATTGTTCGGGTGCGCGGTTTGAAACAGGGCTGCCTGCAAGGCAAGGCACGTGAGCCAAGTCCCTGTACCACCGCACCGGTTTTCAGAAATGCGCGTGGGTCAGAATAACTAGGGTTATTCAACCAGCATTTCTGAAAACGCGATATCGCCTATATGAATATTTTCAGAATGTGTTTTCCACGTTAAACGGAAAAATGTTTTAACGGTGTTATCTGAAAACGGGTCGTACGCGATGTACGATATATATTTATATTTAGGAGGCGAAAAATTTATAGAGGTTTTAGGCTTGCTACGGGTTTCGGAACAACCATTCCCATTCCCTAGCGCCGGTCTCGGCTCGAGTTTCGAGGCGGAAATCGGGTCGTGACAGCTTTTTATATGTTTTACGGGATTTCTTAGCCCAATAACTTTTATACGGGCCAAAAAATTTCTTTACTTTTCATACAGTCTTTTATTACTTTGTTGATCTAAATTTTTAAATTCTTCTCTTTTTTACGAACTTCTTTCTTAGCTATGATATTGGCGATTTTTTTTCGTTTTTTTCTGAAAGTAGCGGCTTCTTTTCTTCTTTTTCCCACGATTTCTTCTTCTGATAGTCGTCGCCCTTCATCAAGTCTCAGTGCTGCTCTACTGCCGCCTTCGTTGTGCCGCCGCCGTTCTCTTATTTTTGTGTTTTCCTTTTCAGATCTAAATCAGAGTTTATTGTCGGAAGGAAAAATAGATATCAGAAGTTTTTAACGATTTTTAAAAAAAAATTAAAGGGATATGATCAGATTTTGAAACAAAAAGATTCACCGTTCTTCTTCTTCTTCTTTTTCATTTTCAGATCTAGAAATTGTTTTATTAATTGTTTTTAAGTCACAATAATTTTTTTTACCATTAAACATGTATAAAGATTATCTTTAAGGAATGTAATACTAATTTTCATTGGTTATATTTCTGCGTTTTTTTAAATTCTGCAGCACGATTTGTTGATGATTGTAGATTGATAAAATTATTGTAATGTTTCAGTGTTGTTGCTTTTATGTTAATTTTATGTTGATAATCAGTTGACATTTATTGATTTTAACATTGACAAATAAAATGATGATGTCCGTGAAATAAACAAAAAAAAAATTAACTGAGACTAGATAATGATATGTTAGCATTGGGAAAGAAGACAAATAAAGATGTTGAATTATTGTAATGTTACAATGTTGAAATTGTGTTGATTTTCGGTTAATATTTTATTAACTTTAACATTGGTGAAAAAGACAATAATGATATTGAATTATTATAATGTTACAATGTTGATCTTGTGTTGATATTGTGTTAATGTTATGTTGATATCAACATATGTAATAAACTAACTGATTTAAATTTTTCAATCTTTTTTTATACTAATTTTTATTTTTTTCAACATTTTTTCAATTTAATTTCAATTTTTTTATTTTATTTTCATATATAATGTGTTCTTTTTCGTTAATGATAAAATCAACTAAATATCAACATAATATTAACGCAATATCAACATAAGATCAACATTGTAACACTATAATAATTTAACATCATTTATTTCTTTTCCACCAATGCTAAAATCAACAAAATATCAACCGAAAATTAACACAATGTCAACACTATATCATTACAATAATTCAACTTCATTATTTGTCTTGTTTCATGATGCTACCATATCATTATCTAGTTTCAATTTAATTTAATTTAATTTTTTAGTTTATTTCACATACAATATTATTTTATTTGCCAATGTTAAAATTAAAAAAACAGTTTATATCAACATAATATCAACATAAAGTCAACATAAAATCAACAACACTGTGATATTACAATAATTCAGCAATCAATCATCATCAACAAATCGTTCTGCAGAATTAAAAAAACGCATAAACACAAGAAAAATGCAGAAATAACAGAATTTTATTCCATAAAATCACAAAAATATTCTACATAACATGAAATGAGTATTAGTTCTCTAAAGATACTCTTTTGTACATGTTTAATGGTGAAAAAACAGTAAAAAATTAACAAATTACAGATCTGAAAATGAAAAAAAAGAACAAAAATATTCAGATCTGAAATCAAAACGATAAAAGAAAGATGACGGTGGGACGAAGACGGAACAACGGAGGCGGAACGGTGGAGGTAGAACAATGGAAGAGAAACGATGAAAATGGAATGGCGGAGGCGGATTGATGCGAAGAACAAAAGGTGAGTTGAGAGAGAGAAATGAGAGAGAAAATTGAGGAGAGAGAAAATTATTTGGTTTATATGAGGATTTTGACTTTGAGTAGATATATATTAGTTCCGTATAAAAGTAATAATTTCCAGCGTGGATGGTAGTTTTCATATTGAAAACTCTTACCCGTATAAAAGTAATATGTTTGCAAATGTTAGATGTTTATGTAAAAAGCCCAAAAAATTTATGAGGCATAAATGAAAACAAAGCCCTTTTTTAGGGATTTGTGTATTTAGCCCAATTCTCTATGCCCAGGCCTTTGATTTTACAAGGCTGGGTTCCTATAGGCATATAGGCCTCATTAAGATTTCCTATTGGGAGCTGAACTTAATTGGAGCTGATTAAAGATAAGGGACCAAAATTCTCTTCACCACAAACAACATGAGCCAAAAGTAAGATCCACCGAGCCGAGCCGATACAATCAAAGCCAGATTCCATCCCACATTCATCAGACAAAGACAGCGCCAGCAGGCAGAAGCTGCCCAAAAGCCAAGCCGATAAATAATCAAAAAAATGAACCATCCAACGGCTGCCGTGAGATCACAAACGAAAAACATTTAATTTAAAATATATAAATATCATTTTCAATATATAAATTGGCAGTTTGTTCTCCACTAGCCATTTTTATCTCTCTCACAGCTTCCATCGAAGGAGAAACCTCCGCCCCATCTCTTTCGATTCAGCTTCCAATTTTTCCGATCTCTCTTCAGAAAGGTAATCGGAATCGAACCGATCTGTTTTGTTTTTGTTTTTATTTGGGCAGATCAGATTGGCTCTGTGCGGTTTGATTTGATTATGGTTTTGTATCTCTTGATTTGTGTTCTGATCTATGGAATTTTTGCTGTTACAAGTTAGATCTGGATTTAGGTTTTGCTGATGTTAGTTGTCATTTTTTTGAATCGGATTTAAAATTATAATTTATGATCCTTTGTTTTGATTCTGATCCGCTAGATCTGTGGTTTTTTTACGGTTTGATCTGCTGTTTTAATGTTTGTTATATGAATTGTTGATTAATTTTGTTTGTCTGACTTTTCGATTGCATGTGTCGAATTTTTAATTTCGGGTTTAGGTTGAATTGGACTTTAAAAAATAAATTTAAAACTAAAAAATTGTATAGGTTGTGGAAGTATTTCTGTGTTTCAGTGACGTAAGATGATGGGAAAAAAAGTGTTGGGTTTTTCAATATTGTTTGTGACATAGGAGATTGAGGGTCGAAACTTAAAGATTTACATCGACGGATTTTGAAAAATATGGATTGGAATTTTTTAGGTAATTGTAATTTTTTCATGGTTTATGGAGATTGCTTGGAAAGTTTAAATGTTTTTTTTGTGTTTGGAATGGGATGTGTCGGTGCGTGTTTGCTGCTTCTATTGTTTGCCTTATTTGTTGTTGTTAATGTAGATATTAGAAAATGGCTGACGCTGAGGATATTCAACCCCTCGTTTGCGACAATGGAACTGGAATGGTGAAGGTCAGTACTTGGTTTCATTTGTTTATTTATTTTGAAAATTTCAGAGTTTTGTGATTTTTTATTTGTGTTTATGGATTGTAATTTTGCATGCGTATTGTTGCAGGCTGGATTTGCTGGTGATGATGCACCCAGGGCAGTGTTTCCCAGTATTGTGGGAAGGCCCCGACATACTGGTGTTATGGTTGGGATGGGTCAGAAAGATGCTTATGTAGGTGATGAAGCACAATCTAAAAGAGGTATTCTTACCTTGAAATACCCTATTGAGCATGGTATAGTCAGCAACTGGGATGATATGGAAAAGATTTGGCATCACACTTTCTATAATGAGCTGCGTGTTGCTCCCGAAGAGCATCCAGTACTTCTTACTGAGGCTCCTCTTAACCCCAAAGCCAACAGAGAGAAGATGACTCAGATTATGTTTGAGACATTTAATGTCCCTGCTATGTATGTTGCCATCCAGGCTGTTCTCTCTCTATATGCCAGTGGGCGTACAACTGGTTCGTTATTAGTTTCTGCTGTATACTAAATTCTTCATTGTTAGTATTAGATTATAGTAAGTGCATTTACTGAATGGATTTGGTGTAACAGGTATTGTGCTTGATTCTGGTGATGGTGTGAGTCACACTGTGCCAATTTATGAAGGTTATGCTCTTCCTCATGCCATTCTTCGTCTGGACCTTGCTGGTCGTGATCTCACTGATGCTTTAATGAAGATTCTCACGGAGAGAGGTTACATGTTTACCACCACTGCTGAACGGGAAATTGTCCGTGACATGAAGGAGAAGCTTGCATATGTTGCCCTTGACTTTGAACAGGAGCTTGAGACTTCCAAGAGCAGCTCCTCTGTTGAGAAGAACTATGAGCTTCCCGATGGCCAGGTCATCACCATTGGAGCTGAGAGATTCCGTTGTCCAGAAGTCCTGTTCCAGCCATCTCTAATTGGAATGGAAGCTGCGGGTATTCATGAGACTACATATAACTCTATCATGAAGTGTGATGTTGATATCAGGAAGGATCTTTATGGTAACATCGTGCTCAGTGGTGGTTCAACTATGTTCCCCGGCATTGCTGACCGTATGAGCAAGGAGATCACTGCTCTTGCTCCCAGCAGCATGAAGATTAAGGTAGTGGCACCACCCGAGAGAAAGTATAGTGTCTGGATTGGAGGATCTATCCTTGCATCCCTCAGTACCTTCCAGCAGGTGAGTTTTTTTTAATTATACTTGTTTTTAGCTTCACATACATGTGTAAATCTCGCGTAGTTGACCAAAACTGACGAATTTGTATTATTTCTGTCAGATGTGGATTTCCAAAGGCGAGTACGATGAGTCTGGTCCATCCATTGTCCACAGGAAGTGCTTCTAAGCTTTACAAGTGGTTTTGATGGTGAGTTCGTTTTCCATTTAGTTGGATTTTTTCGTGTCAAGGTGTCATGTGAACTCAAATATGTTTGACCTGGGGAAGTATCGAGATAGAGTCAGTGAAGGAGTTACGTACCGATACCCTGCCATCTTCGTTATTTATGCTGTTATTGCTTCAAGTGAAAGATCTAACTGTAAGTCACTTTGGATGTGGTGGGCTGACAATTCGGTATTCAAGAGTCTTTACTTCCTTCACAATCTTTGATGCTTCAACCATATCTTTTATTAGGATGCTTGTAGCTGGAGAGTGATTGTGATGCTTTTATTTTCTTTTTCATTTTAATTTTCCTGTTGTTTGAATATTTGAAGCTTTTTTTTGTCTCCCTGGGAACATTTATGTTAATAGTGTTATTGTAGGATAATTTTTATCCAGTGTCAGTTTGCGGGCATAAACCTTATTGAAGTTATATTTAATATTTTGTTTGAAACGATTCTTGGTTCATATGATGGCATATTCACGTAGTCTGGCATTGTTGAACTGTTATGCTGCTAACGTGGCGAATAGTCTTCACCGTGCATAATATATTGCTATGCTCTTGAGGTTGATAATATCTCTTATAAATATTTCGGTTTAGTTTGATCTTGGGCAGGATGGTTAGTTTGATAAGAATTGAACTCGACTCAGGAATGCTCTATTTTGCTGATTTTATTGTGCAAGTTGTAATTCAAATTGATTTTATTTAATTCAAAATTGAATAACTTGAATAATTAAATTATCAATCTTAATCTAACTAACTAATTTTCATTCAGATGGATAATTTTGTGAACTCAGGTTGTAGGTTGCCCTGTACTTCAAGCTGTGAAATGTAAGATTCTAAGTATATGAAATAATAATTAAAATGGCAACCAGCTAGGATCATAAGTTGAATCTAAATTTGAAGATTTATGTGGAGAGCTATGTTAATTTGAATCTAATTAGGATCATAAAGATTCTAATCATATTGATGTATTAGTAGTACATTTGAGTACAATGTTCCATGATCGTTATGAACAATTAGGTGGAGATCTATATGATGCATGTAAAATTATTCAATTTCATATCTATTTCTGTATATTATCCCGCCGGGATATTGGTTCTCTAGTTTTTCTTTCACATGGGATAATCATCGATCGGGACAAGATAATATCAATGAGAAGCCAAATCGATTTTTGTGTTCGTCGTCTTTTAGGCAATTGATACCTTTCGCCCTTGTAACGCATCTGGAGGAACTTGGGTCGGATCACCGTCCTATTTGCAATTGAAAGTGAAAGGTGATAATTAGGGTAAAATTGGCGATTTTGAAAGGTGATGGTGCAAATGAAAGGGGGTTGAAAGATGAGGGTTTTTCGAGGGATTAGCCCATAAAAAAAACTTGTCAGCTACGGTTTTGTAGG
This sequence comes from Mercurialis annua, assembly GCF_937616625.2. Taxonomy (NCBI): domain Eukaryota; kingdom Viridiplantae; phylum Streptophyta; class Magnoliopsida; order Malpighiales; family Euphorbiaceae; genus Mercurialis; species Mercurialis annua. The sequence continues at coordinate 12,191,484 of NC_065570.1, forward strand.
GGATAAAAATAACGCGTTATTTCATACTTGCACCAAATGGTATCCGAAACATCAATGTGATATGGCAAACTGATCCGGCTACCATGGATATATTATCTCCACTATTTTCAGGATATTTTCGCAACGGCCTCAAAATTATGAGCCTAAATCATGAGGTTTACGTACAATAGTAACTAGTGGAATGAACAATTCTGTAATTCGTGAGGATACTGATTCCGAGATTAAGCATGCAGTCTTTCCAATAAGTTCAAACAAGGCACCAGTTGATTATTGTTTCACTGCTTTCTTTTACCAATTTTATTGGAATCTAATTGCCCTACACATATGTAAAGCAATCAGCAATTTCTTTCATTGTTGAGACCTTCGTCGGGTCTTCAATCATACATGTCTAGTTTTGGTCCCTAAAGTTGCAAAGCTTGAACTGTACAACAATTAAGACCAATCAACTTTTACACCCTTTTCTACAAAGGTTCTCAAAGTCCTTTTCTCGAATCTCGGCTTATATCCGACAACGTATTGATATCACATGAAGTGATGCATTTTCTTAAAAGTAGAAGTGTATAACGACAAGATATGGCAATCAAATTTGACTTAAGCAAAGCTTACGACTGAGTTGAATGGGACTATTTTCGACATATGTTATTCTGATTGATTTTTTTTAGCTTTAATGACAACAATTTGATGGAGGTTGAAGAGGAAGAATGATTTGGTTGTTTGTTTGGTTTTCAATTTGATATAAAGGTTTATTTTACTTTGATATAAGGTTATTTTTATTTGGAGGGTCATAATTGACTTTTTTGTTTTAATTTTAGCTTAATTTGGGTTGTGGGAGATTTATGTAAATTTTTCTTTTTATCTGAGTTACTGATGTCAATGAGAGAGAATAAAGTTTTACCTATAGATTCTAAATTAACTATGAGATTGAGTTGATTTGCACTTAACAAATCAAATTCAAATTTCAAAATATCAACCTTTATTTAATAAAATTTCAGATGTAACTGAAGCATACAAGAAAAGAAAAACTAATTACAACATACAGATAATTATACAACACATGATTGCACCATGTCATGCGTGCAACGAACTAATAGTACGTTCGTTAGCCATGTAAAATATTTAATGACAAAAAAATAAGTAATAATTAAAAAAATTTCTATCATAAATGCTTATTAACTTATTATAAAAATGATATGGTGCAACGTTTGTATGAGATAAACACTCAACAACATACACATATTGAGAGCAAGCACTGCCAATCACAAAACAAAATAAGAACTAAAAAGAAAAAAGCTCCAAAAACGAGTCTATGCTTTGAAAATGTTAATGACACCATTCATCTGCTAATGAATGCTGTTCCTCAATTATTATTGTATCATCAAAAATTTAGCTAAAGTTAAGCTAGAAATATTCTTCACTGCCATGCCTATTAAACCAGCATGCTCCACAGATCGATAAAATTCTGCAGACTTCTTTAGCCAACTCGATATAACAGAAAAAGAGTTGCTAATATGATTGCTAATAAATTAAAAAGAATATGATGATTATTGTATGCTACACTATTTGCTGCTCCTTAATTTTCCTTGGATGATTCGCATTGGTACCATCTTTATGCTCATTCTCGCTTGTCAACTGCGATAACCATCTGATCTTTGGCCACCATCAACTTCTGAATTGACAAGTTAGGATTTCCTCGAGGAACTTGCGTCTGAAGAGCTAAAAATTCCAAAACCAGATGCTGGTGTATTGTTACCAACGCTAGGAGCATTAGGTTGCTTCAATTTTTCAGGACGTGGTATGCTTCTAAAAACAGAAGAGTCCGTCTGAACTTGGTTATTTGTGATATTAGTCTGTGATTGCGAGTGCCCACTTTGAGGTGATAGCTGTGGATCAAACCGGAGTATGTTGGCCTGATCTGGGGCCCTAATATCTCTTGTTGTAATTGGTGGGAACCGTTGCCTTGGTTCACTACCTTTATATCTGTTGTCAATTCCAGGGGGAGGCTGCTGGTTATAACTGTTATAAGTTCCGGGTGAAGGCTGTGGGTTATAACTGTTATAAGTTCCCGGTGAAGGCTGCGGTTTATATCTGTTATCGGCTCCAGGTGAAGGTGGAAGTTTATATCTGTTATCCGTTCCGGGTGAAGGCGGTGGCTTATATCTGTTATCTGCTCCGGGTGAAGGCTGTTGTTTATATCTGTTATCGGCTCCAAGTGAAGGCTGTGGTCTATATCTGTCATCGGTCCCAGGCGAAGGCTGTTGTTTATATCTGTTATCAGTTCCCAGTGAAGGCTGTGGTTTATATCTGTCATTGGTTCCAGGCGAAGGCTTTTGTGAGAGCGAAAGCCGGTCTGATTGCTTACTATCAGAACCAAAAGCAAACACACTATCAAAATCATTAGTTGAATCAACTGACCAGGCTGTTCTATTATCCTCGTGGTTTTCCTTAGGTAGATCATCTTCATCCGAAACAATCTCACCTTCGGGTTGAGAAGTTGGCTTTCCACTGGTCTTTCCAGCGTCTTTAGACTTTTTAGCACCACTCTTTTTTGATGGCCCAAACTTGGCATGCCTAACTATAACATACGCTTGTTTTTTCTCCGCCCTCGGTCCACTTTCTATAATAAAGTCATTTTCAAGCTACAAATATTGCATGTGGTGGAACACAAAAGAGAAATAAGTATTAATGGCTCATAGCAACTCAGGCAGAGGAAACATGAGAAAATTAAAATGAATAAAGTAGTACCAAAGCTGTGAGCTGAGATACCAATGCCTTCAGTTCCTCCAACTCCTCTTCTTCTTCTTGTCTTCTTTTCTCCGCAATTTCTTCTTCCGTTAGATTTTCATCATCGTTGCTCTTTTTCAAGGCTCTGCCTCCTTTTTTTGGTGCACCCAAGGCCATACACTGAACCACAACCAAAAATAATAATGAGTATTATATAGCTCTAAGCAACTTGTCAAGAATTTTGTGCCACCGTAATTTTTATTTTTATTTTGCTGATTCTCTTAATTATGTCTATTTTTGTCTCGTTTCTCTGTAAATCAAACATCCTATAGGCACTTGTCGAATAGTAAGAAGTTTCCTTAGTAAAGCAAAGACAATGTAGCAACTAGCAACTATGCAGTTACCCCATAAATTAAAAATCCGCAATTGCTAAACGAACTACAAAAACATAATTACATCGTTCGTTTTTTAACTTCAACAAAATAAGAGAAGTAAACCAGCTTCATTGCTTTAATAAAACGATCTAATGCTTGTTAATCTCAAGTCTCAACTGTATTATTTGAAATTCTTTTCACCTTCAAGGGCAACTATGTTATAATATGCAATGACTTCTCCTAATGTGCTTTAACATTTTTTCTTCTTTTTACTCTATGCAAGGGGGAAATGGAAATTTCATTCCAACAAACATGGGTCCATTGTTTGATGTCAAACCATAGAACACCTTAATAGTATTCATCCAAACCCTTATAATGACAGCTACCTTTTTTAAGAACACAACTGACTTTTGATTCAGTAAGTTCAATAAGATCTATAAAATATATTAGTCTTAGTTGGCCATTTTCAAATTTAATAACATAAAATCTAATGGAAAATAAATGATTTATTAAATATTAATTAAACCATTGAAAATTTCTATTATTTACTCTAAGAGACTTTCTTTTGAAGTTTTAAACGTTATTTAAGTCTATAAAATATTATTACAAATTATTTTTTTAATTAATTCAATTATGTGTTTATAAAGAAAAAACCTACGTATATGTGTAATTTATCCTATAATAATTAAGATAAAAAACAAAAAAAATTAATGAGATATTTCATAAATGATTTGCATTAATTGATTTAGCACAAAAAAGTAAAACATATATTCATATATTTTTCGAGAAAGTTGCCATCGCATTAATACAAAAGTTTACCTAGAAAATGGCAATTCATTATCAACTTATTCATTAAGTATCAATAGCATTAGAGTTGTATACATTTTAGAATAACAACAAAAAAAAATTCATCACTTTTGATTAACAATTCTGTATTGAAAATGACAATACATCAGATCGATAAGATTATTAAAATTTTATGATTTTTCTTTAAATTTAATATTTTGAAACTGTAAAGTTTTTCTATAAAACACTGTCTCAAATTGATTTTATTTTATCATATTTACAAAATATAAACATAAATAATTATAATACATAGTTATAAGAGATCAACAAATAATATATAGACAATATACTGGGTGAAGAAGTACCTTCACTCGATAACCACGCTGCATTAGCCTAATGACTGCATCTGCTTTAATCTTCAAGTCCTTGAGTTCCTAAAAGTAACAGTAGAAAGTCTAATTTTAAAATAGAAATATCATTTACCATTAGTACTAGACAAGCATAACATGTAGTTTTGTATCCAATCTTTCCACCTTTTTCTATTTCTCGGTAAGTGGTCTTAATATATTGCTAAGGCGTAAGAGAAACGTCAAAATGATCCAAAACTTACTATAGTTTACTACATAAGTTGCATTATGAAGTCTGATAGGATCTTACTTAGAAGGTTGAAAAATAACTTGCCTATCGCGATAGAGGATATGAGCTGTTAGAATTTTTTTTGAATGAAGCATATCAAGATATTCTCTAAAAGCTATAAAAGACACGCCAAATGAGAAAGAGACATAACCATGAGCAGTCTGAGACTAGGGTGTCAAGCAATTAGATACTAGGGGGCGGAAATAGAAGGGTGTCAAGTTTGGTAGAGCATCATTGGTGATGATAACTAGAATGAGTGTGAAAGCAGGATTCTTAAATTAGGAGACTTACAGTTTTAGCAGAAAATCGAACTTCTTTGCAATCACCTTTTTTCAACATCACCTCTGACTGCATAAACACCAGAATATTTAAAAGGCGGAATGTAGTTGGCAACTACATATCCCTATAGATCATAATTATAGTTGAGAATGCAGCATACCTTGCTTTTAGCACGGTCCTTTTCCTTCACTTTCCGTTCATACTTCTTTTTGTTAAAGTCCATTATTTTACAGACAGGCGGACTGACATTTTTATCAACCTATAAGACAAGATTTATTTTGATTAGACATAGAAGGCAAAATAAAGTCGAACACCAATTTACAGACTGGAATAACTAAAAATGTAAGCATCAAAGCATCTTAGACAACATGAGATCACTTCTTAGATAGACTGCATAGTGAATAAAAAAGGGAAGCATTTAGAGGAACAATGCTCATCCAAATAATCACATTCCAAGTTCTTGAGATAATTAAGTAAAACCAAATGGCAATTACAGAAGCTATGCAGAGAAGAAAATAAAATTTGGTCAATATTTGAACTTCACAAACATTTAGGTCCTCATCTACCAGACAAAAGAAACATTTTCCTACATTCCATTCCAATCCAAAAAGTAACCCTAAAAGTGTGAGCATTTCTTAATATAATTGAGAACATCTAGCATAATAATTAAGTAAACATCAGCCACAATACTCTAAACTTTGTTTTAAGGTATCAGTATAATAATAATTCAAACCACTTCTCCAGAATAGCTAAATTGACAAAGATATTTCATATTAGTATATACTGAAAAGCAATCCAACCACTAGAATTAAGAATCCAAAACTGAGAAATACTAACAAACAATTCATATATAGAATTGAAGAGGGAAGGAAGGCAGGCACTAAAAACTGCAACTAAATAAGAGGAAAAAAATTCAACAAAACAATTTCCTAATAATGCACTTTCTAGGGTAAGTTTGAATCCCCAAAAACACAAATATAGTGAAAATGACACGAACGGCTATAAATTGTTAAAGATTACCTCAACTAAATCAAGTTTGAGTTTTCTTGCTTGTTCCAGAGCTTTATGCAGTGGGATAACATCATGCCCTGCATACATTCATAGATGTGGTCAAATTGTGTAGCAGCAGGTAATATTTTATATTAATTAACTTTGTTTTTATCATTTGATGCTCAAACCTATTGTATATCAAAATCGCGAAAACAGATGACATTGCAATTATAATAGTTATCCGCGTGTTATTCTTAAAAAATTACAACAAATTGTCATAACAATACAAAACTGAAATAATGCTTCATATGTCTTGCAGTTCTCTAAATAAGATCAGTATTGGACTAAATTAGATTTTATTCGTCCACTAACGAATAATAGTGTAAATGTGATCTATAGTTAGAAAGCTATCTAAGCATTTGTTACCACCCATCAAAATATTAAGAGGCACATTATCGACAAGGTCTGAATTATTTTTTAATATCTCAATGTCCTACTGATTTCACTTGAAGTTTATCGAGTGACGAATAAACAATAAAATCCCAATGCAGATTCATTTTCTTTGATGCTGAACAAAACTAGAATCAAAAGACACTATCATGGACATCTTCAGAACATAAAACTTATTAGCAAACACATACGTACCTTCATCAGTTACAAGCCGAATTAAAGAAGACGTAATCTGTTCATTCAACCGCGGTCCCTGAATCCAAAAAACAATACATATAAACCCGTAAAAAATCGAATTTTACTTCCAAACAAAAACAGGTAGCACGGACACTTCATTCAATCAACGCATCCCGTTTTGGAAACATTCTGGACACTTAGACGTTTTGGACACGAAACTTCATGTTTTATACAGTAAACTTTAAAATAACACTGTTGCACCGTGTCCGTGTCCGTGCTACCTAGACCAAACATGAAAAGATAAGTGAACAAATTAAGTTACCTGAAGTGAAGTAGAAAAAGCCCTGGCATTATTGCAAAAATAACTTAAGGGTTTCTCAAAAATGGGGTTTTTGAAGACATCCAAATTCGGGTTTTCTAAAATTGAGTTTGAGGATTTATAGGGAGTGTAATTATGCAAATAAGAAGCAGAAGAAAAGGGTTGGAATTGAAATAAAAGAAATTTAAACTTAGATCGGTTGTAAACTCTGTTCCAGAATAAAGCCATGTCTAGTGTATTTTATAAATTAGTAAAAAAAAATTGCATCCTTTACTGCCAACATGGGTGGGGATTACACGGCGATCTTTATGGTGGCGGCGGCGGATACAGATTCGGATTCCGGTGCGGTGGTGCTGTTGGTTGTAATTCAAGGTGGGTTTGTCTGAATGGTGGAAGAGAGAGGGGAAATGGGGTATGTTGATGAAATTGGGAAAATTTTAAGGAATTAAATTAAGCTGAATTGGAGACAATCCTAGTGCAAGCCATAGTTTTGAAACCGAACCGGCTCGATCAACCGGTTTGAACCACTTTTTCAATAAAAATTCATTTTACCCCCTAAACTTTGTATAAAGAATCAATTAAGTCCAAGTTTATGATTTTGAAAAAATCACCATGAATTTGATATTTTATTTCGTTTTACCCCCTCAAGTAATGTGTCAAAAAATAATTTAAACATAATATACAATTTGAAGCTGATGTTGCAGAATATTATTGGTCAATTTACATTCAGTTTAGTTCCAATAAAACTTTAGATAGTTTACTTTTAGTTTACAATTAGCTTATTTGTCCCTTTATAAGTTTATTTTTGATAGTGTAAATTTTAAATAAATTAATTTAATTAGAACAAAAAAAATTAAATTTATGATGAATGTACATTAAGTTTACATTATTTTTACACCGACCACTGCGGAAAATCTAAGATAGTATTTATTAGTTGATTTGTCAATTTATAAGTTGATTTTCGATATTGTAAATTTTATAGGTATTGACAAAACAAACACTAACGTTTCACTTTTGTAGCGATTTAAGCCTAATGTCCAAAATTTGGCAAAACGAATTCCAACCTTTTTATCTTTTTGTATTTTGTAACTCAAACCGTTTTCCGATAATTATTTACATATATGGCAACCATTTTAGATACATGTATTTGTATACTAAACCCCAATGTTTTTAAAAACGTTACAAATAAAATTTTAAACTTTCACGTTTTTGCACCATATAGCCTAAAAATATGATAAAATGATTGAAATTCAAAATTAGGTTACAAAACCCAAAAATTAGAAAGGTTATGATTTGTTCCATAACTTTTGAACATTAGATTTAAATTGTTATAAAAGTGAAACGCTGAGATTTAATTTTCCAATACCTCTAAAGTTTTTAATATAATAATTTAATTAGATTAAATTAATTTTAAATTTGTAACCAGTTTAATAGAAATTTATTTTAGATTAATTTACTTTTAAATTTAACGTTTAATTTGCATTTCACTTAACTAACCGCCGCGGACGACCACTAAACACAGCGAGTCTGAGCGTCGACCATCGCGGATCCAACCACCCACCGGCCATATTTTTCAACATATTAACATGTGGCGCCATCTTATTAGTCTCACTCATGCATTCATATGCATTAGTAAAGAGTGTGAACAAATATTTGTGTTATATAGAGTAAACATTAATCATGTACAGAGAGATTAAAAGTTCAAACCCTATATGAAGCAAATACTTTTTTTATTTTTTTAGTTGTCTACTTAACTAAATTTGTACATATTCAGAAAATGAGATTTTTGTCTTAAATTATGAGATTAAATACTCATACAACCCTATTATATAATAAATGCTTTTGTAAATTGAGTCATAGAGTTATTTATAGGGATAGATAAAATTTGGAAGATGATAGCTATTATTATCTTAAATTTTTAAAAAGAAAACTATTGATGAAAAAATATATTTACTTAAAACGGTAATTAATTAAAAAAAATAGAGGGAGTATATTTTATCTAGATATTTTACTCAATCAATTAATGTACCTTTCTGGAAAAATGCAATGTAGCTCTGGTGCAACAAGCTAGCGTCGCGGCAAAATTTACCTAGATTTTTGCACTAGACACAGGTCCTTAAACTATAGTATATCTTTTAATTACCTAGTTTTTAAACTAATGTTTTTTTATCTTTTTGGCCCATGAACTTAGAAAAAAAAATGTGTTTTCAAGCCTTCAAATGCATCTTTGTTAAGTTTTTTATTAATTATGTAGCATCTTTTTAACAACTCGTTATTTTTGTAGCGTGAATCGCACATTCTTAATGGAAAATTTAAAGACGGTGTCTTTTACAAGTCCAAGAATCATAATAAGATAAAAATTTATTTATGGATCTGCACAAGAAAAAATTTTATTCAAGGACCAGTTAATTAAAAGATATATAGTTTAAGGATCTAATAATGTATTTATCCTTGAATTTAATATCTTTAGCCAATAATTTTAATTATATTATAAATAATTTAATTTTTTTAATATTTCTTATTTAATCAAGAGTTTGTATCCTAATCTAATCTAATCTAAAATTAAATATTATAATATTATCTGATCATGAATAATTTAATTTAGTTAAGATTTCTAATCCAATTAAAAGTCTGCATTCTAATTAAAAATTAATGTTTAAATCATCACTTGGCACCAACCAAGAATTTGCATATTATCATAATTTTATTTTAGTTTTATTGAATTTAAGTTAATTTAATTAGTATGTAAAGATATTATTATAAATATACTTGTCTTTAATTTAATTTATATTTAAAAATATTATCGTAATATGTTTATTAATCTCCATATATATATATTATATATAATGTTGAAGATATATTTGCTTTTAATTCTATCATAGAAAACACTTTGAAACTCGAATTTCAGACTCCGTGCAATCTTTATTATCATTATTATTATTATTATCATCATCGAAAACGGAAATACAAGAAAATTTTCACAAAATTTATTAGAATTATATTAATCAACCCATTCTTGTTCTTGAAGATAAGCCACAATTTTCTTCTCGAGCTGGAATGACTTGCTAAGAACTTGAAGGTCGATAGGCGGTATTGATCCGAAGATTGTATTGGGTACCGTTATGGTTCCCGGATTTTGGCTATTGTATGCTAGAATTGCAACTGCATGAGTTTTACCAATATTCCATAAAAAATGAATTAAACCGATCGGGACTACAAAAATATCTCCGGGATGTAGAATTTTTGCAAAGAGACGGTGATCGGGATTTGATGTGATAAACCCGAGATAGAGCGTACCCTCTAAGACTGTTATAATCTCTGATGCTCGAGGATGATAACTAGGGGGAGCTACACCATTTGGTGCATAATCATCACGTCCTATGGATATTCCGAGGCTATTTAATCCTTTTATTTCTTTAGCTGTTACAACGGTAAAATTTGATCCAAGTTTATTTTTTGTGTTTCTTGGTATATTCAGTCCTGAATAGAAGAAATCTTCTGCAGTCACTAACTTTGGGTCCTTGCAAAATTTTCCATTTTCAATAACTGCATCAAATATATATTAGTTTTGTCACTTTTAAACACAAAAATAAAGCAGCACAATTTCAAATTTATTAACACATGTGAATTAATTAATTGAGAAATTCATGAAATTGTATATTTCTGATTTTAATATTTAGAAGAAGAGAGAGGTAACTTTGATCATAAATTTATTTCACTAAATCATCTAGATCCAGTTTAATCTATCAATGTGAAGTAAATTTGGGGTAATTGATTCTGAAGATCACTAAACTTTTGATTTTTTTTTATTTCAGTCATTAAATTATTATTTTTTTCATTTTGATCACTGAACTTTTTTTTTTTCATTTTGGTATTTCAGGCCAAAAATGCTTAGGTGGTAGCCGGAAGTTGACATGTGTCAGTCGGATTTTACAATTTTTATTTTGAAAATTTATCATACATACATAATTTCACATTGAAAATAACTTTTTAGATCAAATAATGCATATATGGCAAGTTTTCAGGTTAAAAAAAATTAATTCCGGCTGCCACTTAAGCATTTTTTGCCGGAAAATACTAAAATGAAAAAAAATGAAAATTCAATGATCAAAATGAAAAAAAAAATAGTTTCGTGACTGAAATAAAAAAATTCGGAAGTTCAGTGATTTTCAAGATCAATTACCCCTAAATTCGAAACTTTAAAAATAAATCAAACTGCATCTATACAATCTGAAATGAATTTCCTTTGATCCAAAATTATAAAATTTTAAGTCTATTTAATCTTAATTTACAAAACTATACTTAATTTATCATATACCATATGAATCTACGAATCAAAAATGATTAAGAAAAAATGATTACCCGCAAACTTGGTGCCACTTGGTGCAACACAAAAGTCGTCAAGAGGCGGAGGATCAGTGGCAGTGACTAATGAGAAACCAAAAGCCAAGAAAGCAAAAATTGCTACAAAATTGTCAATTTTCATAGCTTTGTGTATTGTAAATGTTCAAAAATTGCTACAAAAATTGCTACAAAATTGCCAATACTGAAATCCCAGCATTTAAAAGAATGCTCAAATCTTCCCTTGGCATTATTACTTTCTGTTTCATGAAAAGTCTATTATTATAGGATGAATTAGAAAACAATCCTTTTTGGCCTTTGTACCCCAAAAAAGAAAAAGATATTATTGATAAAACTGAAAATTAAATGCTGAATTTTAAGTGCTGAAAATAATAATTGCGGAATTTTTTAAGTGCTGAATTAAATAAATTTGTTTGATAACTACAAGTTTACAATTACTAAATATTATAAAAAAAATTTATATTTACATATTAAACATTTAAAGATTAACTATTTTAAAAATAAATTACTATATATAAATTATATATTATTTAATTTTTTAAAATATAGATAAAAAATATTTAAAAATATTACATATATGTATATCATAAATTTTAGTTGTATATGTTGATAATTAGTTTTTAATGATTATAATGATGCTCATTTTTAATTTGAAAATTAATTCTTAAAATAAAATACTACTTTTGAAAAGTCAGAAAAATTGTTTAAATCTGATAATCAATGTTGTGTGTTATAAATGAAAATTCAAATAATATTGAAGAGCGAATATATTAAATAAATGACATATAGACTATAAAAAGAAAAGTAAAGATAGAAAATAAAATATTTATAGTAAAAAATATTATATTTATAATTTTAAGTGCTGATTTAAATGTAATACGCTCATTGTGATATTAAAAAAATGAAAAAGAAAAATATATGTGAGATAAAATATTTTTATTCGTGAGTGATAATTGAAAATAATAGGGATATGAAGTTTATTCAATCATAAAAACTAATATTTAATAACTAAATATTTTCAGTAAAAAAAATAAATCAAATTTTTGATTTATTATTTTAAGTGGTTTTTGACTTAACTGAATAAGTTAAGTTGGACCTTTTTGAGTTATCAAACCAACTTAAAACAATTAAGTGCTTAATATATTAATTTAAGTAATAAGTTGGGTTAACCAACTTATTTGGTTTATTAATTAATTCGAACTATACTACTCATTCTGCAGAAAATATTTATTTTTTATTTTGATTCATAAAATAGTAATTATATGAAATTGTTGTTCCATAATTTTAGGAAATACAAATTCCTCTCAAAAAAGTTAAAAATAGTTGTTCAATGGTATTCCGTTCCATTAATCAAATGTAGTCTTAAATTATATATTTCGTTCATAAAATAAAATAGATATAATATATAATCTATATTCTTTATTTTTTGAGAGTGACATTTATTACAAAAATATGAAATAATAATTTTATAAAATTACTATTCCATAAAATAAAATAAAAAATATTCATTCTATGAGGAATATTTATTTTATTTTTTATCTATTACATGAACCAAACACAGGTTATTATATCTTTGATAATTGAACTAAACATAACCTTATGTGTTTTACATTCAATCTACTCTATTTTGTTTTTTTACGTCCTTTTCTTTTACTAACTGGTGCCAAAAAAATAAACATTTTTTACTTTTAATAATTTGTCCAAAGCTTCTAAAGTTTACAAATGAATCTCAATTTAATAATTCATTACAATTATGTCCAGTTAATTTAACTGTCTCGGTCTTTAATTAAATTTTTATAATGACTCTTGAGTTAGCAAAATCTATATTTCAGAACATTAATATTTAATTCTGTTCGCCTGGAAATATTCCGGACTCGAATCTTTGAATTTATAATTGGGATCGGTTTGAGGTCTGATACTTTAACGAACCTACGTAGATATTCACAGGGCTTGTTTGGTTAAAAACACTTAACCACGTGATCTAAGAAGTAATAATCTGGGAGTTGAGAACTCAGGCGAGATTAATACCGAAAACTACTCCTAAATTAAAACAATCCGGAGATTGCGAGATAAAAAGCACTGGGCTTGGTTTTTGATTGATTGATTTGTTGATACAACAATAATGAAGCTCTGAGCTATTTATAGCTCCTCACAATCGAGACTCCTAATCCAACTAAGACTAAAACTCTAATAGATAATCACTCCTAATGAGCTACAAATTCCTATAAAATAGAAAAAAGCAATAATAAACAAGCTTTCCGTTGGGCCTTAATCCCTGATAAACCCACATGAAGTTCTATCCGGTAATTATTTGGGCCGGTGTAAACAATGCCCCCAACAAGTCTGAAATGTTTATCTTTTGGGCTTGTTCTTCCTTCTCAGCACTTCCAAGCCCACTACTGAGGCCCAATTCATTCGAAACAAATTTAAAGGGGTGCGCATCTATAAACCTTTCAGTACCACCTTTAAGCCACGTCATCTCCAACTGTTCTCCACGATGCCACGTTTTGGCCCCACGACCTTTCGGCTTCCTCTGATTTTGTCTTTTAACAAAAATACCATTTCATTTCCTCACTTACCTACTCTCTCTGCATTTATCAAGCTTTCTCTCTCCTCAGCAACCTCGAGTTATTCACCAAGTTTCTTCTGGTAAGTTTTCGCCCTAACCTCTCTTGTCTTTGATTCGCCTCTTTTAATCATTCGCCTAACTGAGATATCTCCGTTCTCCACAGTTATCATGGCTGCCCCCAACGATACCATCGCCTCCCAAGTGACCGATAAGATTACTGAGATCCGTGCTTCAGCTCCGAATACCGACTTTCAGGTAATAATAAAAACTAGTGACAATCAAGAATGCGTCGGTCCAATTCTTGTCTCGCCCAGCCATCTGTGCGACATTGCTACCCCATTTCATGAAGAAGTACCACCTCGTTTTTCACTCCCTCACCAATCATCTGTCTGGGTAAACACCATGTTCCGAAACTGGCCGACTGAACACAAAGGGTACCAAGAATGGGTCACCAGACTAAAACCTCACTTCGGCCAACTATGGAAGGATATCGGCCTTTATGACATGATCAACCTCTGCAAGGCAAGCAGGCCGATAGCGAAGCCCTACATTATGGGCGCTTCTCTCTTCTGGCCAACTGCCGTACATTGCTTCTGTTTTAAGTTCGGCATGATGACGATCACTTTACTGGATATGGCGGCCATCCTCAATATCCCAATCATCGACGAACGTATATCGCCCAATCTCGATGCCGAAATGCCCCCATTCAAACTGACAAAGGCTCAACGAAGCTACGGCCCCTTCATCAAACTGTTCATGGGCGAAGAATATTACAAACCCGATGTTAAGGAACACATTGCCTTCCTCGCCTTTTTCATAGCCAAGTTCGTCCTCTGCACCTCCTCCTTCAGAGTGACTACAGACTGATTCACCCTGGCCGCTGCTCTTGCTGAAGGGCGAAAATGCAACCTTGGGGAATTCATGCTCGCCCATCTGTACCGAAGCCTTAATGAAATCGCCCCTCATGGCGACAAGAGGACCTTTCAATGTCCAAGCGGGCCCCTGTGGGTGTTGCAATTGTGGCTGGCCTTATACTTTCCTGAGCTATTTGAGGTCGGCCCTCAGATCAAGGCCGAACTTTGCGGCTACCAATTAATCGCCGCTGGTACTCGCCTGCCTCATGTGTTGGACGTGTTGGAAGTTTTCACCAACTCTGTCAGAGCTTCGGAACTGTTTTGCCCGATTCTCAACCTGCAATATCTTCCTTCATGGCTTTTCGTCGCCTGGGATTGTGAAGATACAGATGAAACTAAAGCCGATCCGTGGCTAAAGCTAGGGGGACAATATTGGGGCAGTTCTCTGAAGTCCCGAAATCTTATTGCCGGTTTAGAATACAACCGTAGCAGCATCGAAGCCTATTGCCCCAACTATGTCGCCCGTCAATTCGGCTATTGTCAAGGAATTCCATGTCCTTTGTTGATCTCCGTCAACAATCGCGGGACCTATAAACCGTCAATCGAAGATTACCCTGACCTTCAATTTATTCTTCGCCTTAACCGGGCTTATCTTCCCCCCATTTCTGAAATTTCTCGCCCTTCTATTTCCCCTTCCTGTACCTTAGAATACGAAAGCTGGTGGGCTTCAGTTATCGAGTCTTTCTTCGACCTCTCGCCCAAAGAAATACTAAGTCTTCATAATTTTCAATTACCTCCTTTATCTCGAAACCCTACTCATGCCGATCTGTTTCTTTTGCAGGCACCAAAACGCCCCCAATACGAAGGTAATCTCTTTCACCTCTTTGAAATAGCTAAATTCGAACGTTTTTATAAGTTTAAATACGACCCCCTAGATCGCCCTGGCATGAACCTTAGGATGCAGCGCCATAGGCGAATGACTAGGCAGAAATACGATGAAAAAATGAAAAAGGTCTGGAAAGAACACTATGAAGGCAAATATTCCTACGAATTTTATCTTGCCCATATTCGCCCAAAATTTAAATATAAAAGTCCACCAGTACCTAAAGTTAATATGTCTACACCCAACCCCATAAAACTTCCAAAGAAAAGGGTAAAAAAACGAAAACCCGAAATAACAAGTGAAGGTGTGACCTACACCGGCATCAGATGCCCATCTGATGCTGAGGCGATTAATGAACTTGTCCGAATTGGTTATGATAGAATACCAGGTAAACAGGTCTTTTTATTTGAATTCCCCTAACGGTTTCGGCCATTATTCACCTGCTAATTCTGTTTTGTCTTTCAGTTGGCGTGCCTCGATGGAACAAAGGGGACGTTTTTGACACCGATGGCGAAGGAGATATCGAAGTGAAGAAGGCGAGACACAAACGCCCTGCCAAGAAGCCGTCTAAGAAAGAGCCGAAAGCGAAAAAGGCTAAGAAGGACACGACGGGGTCACGTATGTTTGACCCTATTCCTAAGGAAGCCCCGTCTCAGCCCAGCGCCCATTCCTCTTCCAGGGGCGATACAGAGACGGCCGACGAGCAGACCGGGGATGAAGGTCGTTCAATTCAACGGTCTTTATCTCAAAAGGCCCCTTCAGAAGCAAACCCTTCTGAGACAACTCCTACGGTATCCCAGATGCTGGCCTTCTCGCCGCTGCCAACACTGCTGTCGCCGCTGAGTTCATCTCTGGCCAACTTACCAGCACGCCTTGATGCCAATAAGACGAAGGTATTCCTTATCGATTATTTGTCGCCCTAATAGTAAATTCGCAGCTGATATTTTATTGTGGCAAAACTTGGCAGATTCCTGATGACGCACCTGCCGATCATGACGACGTGGCAGCTAAGGCGGCGGCTTTCCTAAATTCTGATAGCGAAGAAGACAATTCGCCCCTTCCAGAGACTGAGATGCGCGAGGTGACCAGCGGTTCGACCGAAAACCGGGGCGATCATCTGGACGTCATCTCTGAGCTGAAGTCCCAAGGCACTACTCTTTTCAAATTGCCAAAGGATCTTGAGCGGCTTCAGAAGTCGGCAACTGCCTTGGCCGATGCTCCTCCAGAAGTTCTCAGTGAGAAAGCTCGAGGCGCAATGGTCAAGCTTTCTGCGTCGCTTCCAGCCTTCCGGGCGATCTATGCTGAATCGACCAATATTCAGTACAATTATGACGAGCTGATCGCCCAGGAGAATGTTGCCAAGGAGAAGCTGGAAGGGTTGAAGGTGAATGTGAAATCGGCTGTCTCAACTCTTAAGTCTCGTCGAGACAATGCCAAGGATCTGAAGGACAAAGTCGCTGCCCTGAAGCTGGAGCTGGAAGCTGAAGAAAAAGCCATTGTTGAGCTTGAAGCGTCGATGGACAAAGACCTTCTTGAGGGTGTTGGCGTGAAGAAAAGCCGAAGCGAGCTGAAGCAGGGCCTTGCCAATTTGAAGACCAAGGTGGCTGAAGCTCGTACCCAATTCAACACCCTCCGCAGCGAGCTGGGCGACATATTCAGCCATTTTTAAATTTTAAGTTCAGAACAATTTTATAATTTTGTATTTTCATGTTAGTTCCGAATTTTAGCACCCTTTGATCGGCCTGGGGGCCGCATCTTGTTTTAAGACTTGCAATTTTAATGTTCATTCGGCCACAGAGCCGAAAGTTTTATTTTCTATTTGCATCTTGTTGGGTTATTTTTATGTTATCGGCCCATAGTTAGTCCGATACGAAATAATGTTTATTTAAAAAATAATTACAAGATGTTGAGAAAAACGGAGAACCCGTTGAAAAAACTCAACTAATGTGAAACGCCGAAAACGTAAATGGTACTACCAAATGATCGGCGTTTGAATGACGACCAGCACTACTCTTCGTCGGCTCCAAATAACCGACGGTCTACGCCCTCCCAACAGCTAAGAACGTATTTTTTTAGGAACTGTCCGTTGATCGCCCTGTCGTGTTCTTCCCCATCAATATCTGCCAACAAGTATGCTCCGCCTGTTAACTTGTTGACCACAATAAAGGGGCCTTCCCAGTTCGGGCTCCATTTACCAAGCCGAGTGTCTTTGTGGCCGATAGGCAAGACTGCTTTCCATACTATGTCGCCCACCGTAAAAGCTTTCCGTTTTACTCGTTTGTTGTAAGCTCTCTCGACCCTTCTTTTCTGAGCTTCTAAGTGATCTAACGCCGTCAAACGCTCTTCGTCAAGGTCAAGAGAACCTATCACCATCTTGTCAAAGTAATCTTCTTTGGACAATTCGCTCTGGTATCTGCGGCGAGTAGACGTGACGGTCAGCTCCATTGGCAACATCGCATCGTAGCCATAAACCAGCCTGAAAGGCGAAGTCCCGGTAGCCGACTTCTGACTGGTTCTATTCGCCCACACAGCTTCTGATAAAAACACATGCCATTGTCTTGGGTTTTCTTCAATCATCTTTTGAACTATGAGCTTGATAGCTTTGTTCGTGGCTTCGGCTTGTCCGTTGGCCTGGGCGTAGTACGGCGTTGAGTGCAACATTTTTATCTTCATTTGGGAGGCCCACCAACTGATGTCGCTTCCTGTAAACATCGTCCCTTGATCTGTGGTTATAGACTCGGGCAACCCGTGTCGGTGGACGATGTATTCTTTGAAGAATTTGATCACCGCTTCTTGTGTCGGCGACTTCAAAGGTTTAGCTTCGACCCATTTGGTAAAATAGCACGTGGCGATAATTACAAAAGTATGACCGTCTGATGAGCCAGGGTATATTTTTCCTATCAGGTCGACTGCCCATCCTCTGAATGGCCACGGCTTGATAATAGAATGCAGGTCTTCGGCCGGGACGTGTTGTATTGGGCCGAACTTTTGACAGGCTTCACAACCTTTGGCATACCTTATGCAGTCCTGTTCCATTTTCGGCCAATAAAAACCGTATTTGTGGATCAACCACCTCATTCTGGGACCCGCCTGGTGAGCACCTGCTATTCCTTCGTGTACCTCGGCCATTGCAAGCATGGCTTCTTTTGGGCCGATGCACCTGAAGAGTAGCCCTTCAAAGCCCTTCTTATATAGTTCGCCGGCTAACAAAACGTAATTCAGGGCCATCGTCCTTAACCTCCTATCCGTGAGATCTGGTTTTTCAAACCATTTTAGAAGCTCGACCCTCCAATCTTGGGTGAAGTCCAGCTGGTATACCGAGAATCGTCTTTCGTCGATCATGATGCCCCCGGTATGGAGATTCGGCGTTTCCCTTTATATAGCATCGAACTGATGGTTCACTTTGTAACCGCTACCGTGCTGAGCTAGGTCGTTTGCAACGCTGTTATCGGCCCTCTCTGTATATTCTATCCTCGTATCCTGAAAGCCTTCGACCAAGTGTTTCGCCTTGTTGCAATATCTCACTAATAGCTCGGACTCGCATTTGAATTCTCCGGTCACTTGCTTGATGACTATTAAAGAATCTCTTTTGACGCTGATCGCCTTTGCCCCCAGCTCGGCTAAAATCTCGAAACCGAATATCAGGGCCTCATATTCTGCTTGATTGTTAGTGCATTCGAACTGGAGTTTAAATGACAACCGGTAGGATGCCCCTAAGGGTGTGATGATGTGAACTCCGGCGCCTGCCCCCTGGCTTGTTCTGGACCCATCGAACCACATCTCCCATATGGCGATGTCGCAAAACGTGACCGTTTCCTCCTTGAGGGTAATACAGGGTGATCGGCCAGGAAATCTGCCAATACTTGTCCTTTTACTGCTCTTTGGGGAACATATACCAACGTAAATTCGGACATAGCAATCGCCCATTTTCCTATCCGATTCCTCAGGTATGGCTTCGATAAGATATACTTAATGATATCGGTCTGGGACAATACATACACTACGACCGGCAACATATAGTATCGCAGTTTGCAGCATGTGAAGTACAGGCATAGACACATTTTTTCTATGTCGGTATAGCGAATCTCTGTGTCCGTCAGTCCTCGGCTCAAATAGTAGACTGCTCTCTCGATCCCATCGTCCTCTTGGGCGAGCATACATCCTAGGGATTCGTGTGCAGCCGATAGGTATAGCAACAACGGCTTATTCGGCTTTGGAGGGGTCATAACCGGAGGTTTTGCCAAGTAACCTTTCAAATCGTCGAACACCCTCTGTTGCTCGTCCGTCCATATCCACTCATCGGTCTCTTTTCCTCTCAGCAAAACACTCCAGCTGCGAAGTCGGCCCGCTGTGTTCGCTATGAATCTTCTTAAAAAATTGATTTGACCGATGAGCCTTTGGTGTTGCTTCTTGGTTTTGGGTGGTTCAGCATTGATAATCGCCCTGGCTTTGTTCTTGTCTATTTCTACTCCCCGCTGGTGAACCAAGAAACCCAAGAAGTTTCCAGCCGAAACGCCGAATGCGCATTTTAGAGGGTTCATTTTTAACCCATTGCGTCGTATACGCTCGAAACCTTTCCGGAGATCGGCCAGATGAACTTCGCCGGTATTTGACTTGATTACGACATCGTCGATGTAGACCTCAAGGCAGTCAAGGCCTCTGAACATCTTGTTCATCGCCCTCTGATATGTTGCCCCCGCGTTTTTCAAGCCAAAAGGCATCACGACCCATTCGTAGGCTCCGATCGGCCCGGGGCATCTAAAAGCCGTTTTGGAGATGTCTTCCTTGCTGATTGGAACTTGGTTGTACCCAGAGTGCGCATCGAGGAAACTGAGTATCGTGTGTCCAGCTGCTCTGTCGATTAGCATATCGGCCACAGGCATCGGGTATTCGTCCTTGGGTGTGGCCAGGTTGAGGTTCCGAAAATCGACGCATACTCGTAGCTTCCCGTTTTTCTTCATTACTGGTACGATGTTAGAGAGCCATTCGGTGTACTGGGCTTCCCGAATAAACTTGGCGTCTTCCAGTCGCTTAATCTCATCCTGGATGAGAGTATCCACTTCCCTGGACATTCGCCGGGGAGGTTGCCGAAATGGCCGAAACCCACTCTTTAATGGAAGCTTGTGTTCGGCGATATCAGGATCAAGGCCCGGCATTTCATCATACGACCAGGCAAAACAGTCGCGGAACTCAATGAGTAAGGCGACCAGTTGATCTCTGAACCCTTCGTCCAGTCCTGCGTTGATATATATGGGTTTAGGCGATTCATCTGTCCCCAGATTGATTTCGAGGAGGTCGTCCTGTACCTGGGCGGGGTCATCTTCCAACTTCCCGGTCGCTAATCGTATGTCCCCAATCCGCAACGATCCTGTTGGGTCTTGATCTTGATCCTCATAGATGCATTCGGCCGATGTAATATCATACAGCGAGGTTAGCAGCCTAATTTTCTCTCTCAACTCTTTATGTCGTGCTATCATTTTGAATCTTTGAGGATGGTGGATCGGCCTTTGCCCCCGAGGGTCACTGATACCGGCCGGTCCGAGTTAACAAGCAAGCGAGGAACACTCGTCTCTCCTTTCGAACTAAGGGATTGTATGTTGCGCACCTCTTCATCGTACAAACGTGCCTCGAGTACGTTATGGTCCTCGCCGAAGGGGTTGGGGTCACCCTGCACAACTTTGGCCTCGCCGTCATCTCGCCATATGAAGAGCATTTGATGCATAGTCGACGGTATACACATGTTGGAGTGTATCCAATCGCGGTCGAGCAAAATGTTGTAGTTGCTCCGGGCGTTGACTACGAAAAACCCTTCTTCGGTTTCCACTCTCCCTACCTTGATTCTGAGGGTGATGTACCCTTCGGCCGGCGTTTCGCCCCCTGCGAAGTCAGTCATATAAACATCGGTCGGGTCAAGCTGATCCCGCGTTATGCCCAGTTTTTTGAGCATTTTCGCCGGTAGTATGTTGACGCCAGCCCCGTTATCGATGAGGACTCTGTTAATCGATACCCCGTTCAAATCGGCCTTGATGTACAGTGGCCGAATATGCCTAGTCATCCTCGTTGGAGGTTTGCTAAGGGATACTACCGCGGTATTATCGGCGTTATCTCCTTCCGGTACGATTACATCGCCTTCCAACGTTGCCTTCTGCCCCGGTTTACTTCTGTATGAGTTGGGGAGCGTGACCACTTTTACTCCGTATTCGTCCCTTACCACCGGGACCCAGGCTTTCAACACGCCCTTCTTGTGCGAGACGACGACCTCGCGGTCTTTGGGCAATCTTGCTTTAAGCTGGCCACCGTGGTGCGATACGAGTACGTCCTTGTAGGACGATCGGCCACTGGAATATTCGTCATCCTCGTGAACTACTGCCGTAACGGACCCATCGGCCGCTTGTTTTTCGCTCTTCGGCATCCATACCTTCCTTACCTTGGCATTTCGCCTATCAGGTGATTTGGCATCCGCATCGGCCTGGTTCCTTGCCCCCAGTCTCTCGGCTATTGGCCTATTTCCGTGCTGCTCTCTGGGAGCCGATTCTGCCCCGTGATTCGCCCGCGACTCTTGTCGCAGCCTTTGCATTCGCCTCTTCTGGGTTTCCGTCATACGAGGGGTCTCCTCCGTTGGCCGAAATATCCTCTTGAATACATTAGTGGTAGGCTTCCGCTGTGGCTCATGCCTCTGCCACTGTTCTGTGGGCGATCTCGGTTTAAAGGTCTTGGGATGCTTCCTCGTGTTCTCGCCTCCTTCGACCTTAAAACAAGTACTGCATGACGGGCAAGTCATATCTGCAGTGGGCGAGCTGTATCGCTTCCTCTTCTGTTGCTGAGGTCGCCCTTTTTCTTCTCGCCACTTTGAACCGTCGGTCTCTACTCTCGGCTTGGGCCTTCTAGGGTTCCACTTGCTTTGTATCTGCCCTTGCTCTAGGTAGCTATCAAAGTGAGGCCGAACTGTGTTAATAGACACGTATTTGGCATCGGCCTCTTTCTTTGTTGGGAACAGAAGTTTTCCTTCGTTAATCGCCTTCTGGATCACGTTTCTGAAATTTACGCAATTGTTCGTACTGTGCCTCCAGGAATTGTGGTACTTGCAATAATCTTTACCGACCAGCTCCTCCGACAGTGGAATTGTATGACCTTCGCTTAAGGCGATCTGTCCATCCTTCAACAAGGCATCGAATATGTCGTCGGCCTTAGTCAGGTCGAACGAATACTCCTTCTGTACCACCGCAGTTTTATTTCTCTTAACAAAGCCAGGCTTTCGCAAGGCCGAGCATTCCAGGGGTTTCGTTCCCAAAAATTCGGCCATGTTGACTTCATCTTCGGAACCACTATCCTCGCTATCGGACACCACGGCCACGTCAAGTTGGTCTTTGTAATAGGTCCCTTTAGATGCACCTCTCCTCTGTTCTTTCTCCTGGAGGAGTCTTTCGTAGCTCGTCACCCTGTTCGTTAGCTCGAACAAGTCACGAAACCTGTGGCCCTCGAAGTGCTCCCTCATGGCGAAACTCATCCCTCTCACCACCATAGGTACGCAATCGGCCTCTGACATTTTGGTGGAGCACCTAGTCCTGAGATTTCTAAATCGGCCGATATACTTTTCTGCCGATTCGCTTGGTAGCTGCGAGATTCGGGCGAGGTCGGCCAGGGTGACATCAGGTGGTGCCCTGTAAAACTCTTCATGGAAGAGGATTTCGAGGTCCTTCCATGTATCCACCGAATTGGGCGATAATCTAGAGTACCACGTAAACGCCATTTTTGTCAAAGAGCTGGCGAAAAGCCGGAGCTTCCAGAAATCATGAGCGGCTGCTTCGCCGCATTGGGCTGAAAACCGGGCGACATGTTCAACCGTAGATTGGCCCTTCTCCTCGCCCGAAAACAGACTAAACTCCGGCACTTTATACCCTCTTGGGAAAGGATATAACTTGTCGATCCAGTCTGGATATGGTTTCATGTACGATGGGCGAGGCATAGGTCGCAGGTCCACCCCGAGCCTTTCTAGCATGTCCACGAGTTGCCCTTGATTGTATATATTTGGATCGCCTCCCTCGGAGTACGATCGTTCGCCCGTGTTGGGCTCCTGGGTGTTGGCTCCAGTAGCTCCCCCTTGTGGTTTAGCTTCGCCTTGTGGATTGGAAGAGCTTGCCCCCGGGTGATCGGCCCTTCCTGAGAACTCGGCCTCGTTCCTCGTTAAGAGCTTAACGGAACCATATGTATACCCCATCTTGCTGGGTTGTTGTTCGGCCGAACCACCTGGTTGACCAAAACGGCTCGGTGTTTGGTTATGTTCGGCCCTCCTGTACCCCTGCTCGGCCGTGGATTGCCCAGAAAATAATCGCCCTAGGTTTTCCATTGCCTTGTTGAGGCCGTCCAAGTTCCCTTGGATCTGCCTTTGGACCGACGTTTGGTCGGCCATGATGTTCCTCATTACTTCGGACATCTGATGCATAGCACCGTCGAACATCTGCTTGTTTTCCTGCGCTATCTCGCCCCTCATGGCCGAGAAATCGGCCTGTGATAAAGAAGGGCGAGAGGGAGGAAGCTGACGTGAGTAGTCTATCATATCATCGGTCGCGTCGTCGACCTTGTCCTTAGGTAGGTTCCCCTCGGTATCCGTTGTATTCGGCACCTTGCTTGATTAGTTCACCTGTTTGTACTTGGCCATGGTTTCTGATTTATCCGAATCTGATTCGTCTACTATGTCACCTTCCTTCCGTTGTTGTCGGCGTATGGACCGAGCGTGCCTGGAATCGTCCTTAAAGTCCGTTTTTGTGCTAACCATAAACTGATCCCCAGTGGAGTCGCCAAAAGATGTTCGCCTGGAAATATTCCGGACTCGAATCTTTGAATTTATAATTGGGATCGGTTTGAGGTCTGATACTTTAACGAACCTACGTAGATATTCACAGGGCTTGTTTGGTTAAAAACACTTAACCACGTGATCTAAGAAGTAATAATCTGGGAGTTGAGAACTCAGGCGAGATTAATACCGAAAACTACTCCTAAATTAAAACAATCCGGAGATTGCGAGATAAAAAGCACTGGACTTGGTTTTTGATTGATTGATTTGTTGATACAACAATAATGAAGCTCTGAGCTATTTATAGCTCCTCACAATCGAGACTCCTAATCCAACTAAGACTAAAACTCTAATAGATAATCACTCCTAATGAGCTACAAATTCCTATAAAATAGAAAAAAAGCAATAATAAACAAGCTTTCCGTTGGGCCTTAATCCCTGATAAGCCCACATGAAGTTCTATCCGGTAATTATTTGGGCCGGTGTAAACAAATTCCCAATCTAAGAAAAAATCAGAAATAATAGCGAAAT
This sequence comes from Mercurialis annua, assembly GCF_937616625.2. Classification (NCBI taxonomy): domain Eukaryota; kingdom Viridiplantae; phylum Streptophyta; class Magnoliopsida; order Malpighiales; family Euphorbiaceae; genus Mercurialis; species Mercurialis annua. The sequence continues at coordinate 12,216,209 of NC_065570.1, forward strand.
TTAATTTTTAATTTTTTATGTTTTAATGGTTGAAGCTAAAAGAAGCAAGTTTTTTAAAAAAAAGAATAAAAAATAAAAGAAAATACGTATTTAGTTGAAAATTTGGTATAATTAAATTGATTGAAAAAATAAATAAAATTTTAATGAAATTATCGAAATTGGGATAAATATGTAAATTTTAACATATGATAAATTTGCTAAAAAATAGAAAAATATTGGCTTTTTAGCATTGTATTGTTTTGTTTTGTTTTTTTATTATATAAGTTTTTTTATATATAATTTTAAATTAATCTAAAAAAATGTATAACGATTGTATAATACACAACACTGCTATTAAGTAGTCTAAATCGTCATAACATCAACTTCAATGGTGAAGGTGGATTCTTCGTTAATCCTCAAAATTTGAAAAATTGCACTTCAACTTTTTCAAAATAATTAACATTGATGATTCATAACTTAATTCTATGCTTTAATCTTTCATTTTTTTTTTTAAGGAATAACTCATTTTCAATTCCCTAAACTATACCTGTTTTGCATATCTGGTCCTTAAACTATTTTTTGTCTTTATCTGGTCCTTCAATTAAGCGAAAACGCATTTTAAAATCCCTGAATGATAAAAACGATGTTGTTTTGGTCATTTTTAAACATACAAATTGATACCCTAAACGGCGTCGTTTTTGACAGTTATGGACTGGAAAATAATTTTTTGCTAAGTTAAAGGACCAGATAAGAACAAAAATAATAACAAAAATAGTTTAAAAACTAGATAAATAAAACAGGTATAATTTAAAGAACTGAAAATAGATTTTTCCATTTTTGAACATTATCTTCTATAATTCATTATTTTTTTCTTGTCCTATTTAATTTACCTAACCAGTTTTCTCTTGGTATATGGGTGGGTGATTTGCTAATGGCCAATGCTGCTTTCTCATGAATGTTTGATGTAAACTAAAAATAAAAGTAAATTACAGAGACTATTTGCTTAATTGTTATTTTATATTGCATGTATATGCATAATTTTAAGGATTTATTGCAAATTAAATTACGAACTTTGACGTGATTTATAATTACAACACGAATTTTAAAATTTTGCAATGTCTATCACCAACTTTCATTTCTATACAAATCAGAACACCAATCTAAAACAACGCTGATGTGGACATTATAATATACAACCATGTCTGCATTTTTGTTGTGCATGATTGGTCATTGTTCTGATTTGTCAAAAATGCAAGTTGGTAATTGACATAGCTAAGTTTCAAATTTCGTCTTTTAATTACAAATTACGTTAAAGTTCATGTTTTAATTTACAATTAACCCTAATTTAAATAATGAATGTATAAGAGTGCAAGTGTAAGATTAATAAGCTGTTAAAACGTGTTAATAAATTATGGAATTGGGTGTAAGGGTAGAATTATATAAAAAAAAACTAAATGTAAAGTGTAAGTAAATCGATTGTAAACCAAAAATAGATTGCATATAAACTTAAATTAAATTAATTGAAAGTAAACTTTTTGTCACTGATTATAAAATCAAAGCAAACTTAGTTTATCTGAGTTAATTGAAATTTTTACTAGAGAAATAAACTTATAAAATAAAAAATAATTGATAGTATATTGAAAGTGAATTTAAAATAAATTCACTATAAACTAAATATAAATTTAGTGTAAAATTAATGTAGTCCAAATGTACGGATTAGACCCTCTCGTTTGGTTCGGTTTTGAATTTGAACCTTAATGATTTTTTTTCTTCGATGGAGGTACTTAACGTCATAAAAAAAATTCACATTGGACCATCCGAACATAAAATGCCACATGTCCGTTAGTGACTGACCAACTCAGCTGACGTATTAGATTCGATGGTTCATATTGACCAATCACTAACAGACACGTGACACATTTAAGTTCAGAGGGTCTGATGTGAAATTCTTTTATAACGCTAAATACCTCCATCAAAACAAAAATTCATTAAAGTCAAAATTCAAAACCGAATCAAATATAAGGGTCCAATATGTACATTTAGCCATGAATGTAAAATAAACCCCTTAGTTAGCCTATTATAAATTTTAATATAATTTAAATTTATAATATAAAAAATAAACCTAAAAAGTCAAAAGTAATTGATAGTACTATGAAAGTAAATTTAACGTAATCTCAATACAAAATAAACGTAAATTAAATGTAAAATCACTACAAATTTTATATAAATTAGATATAAACTTAATGTGAAATTCATGTAAACTAGATGTAAAATAAATATAAAGTCGACGTAAATTTAAGATAAACTACACCAATTAAGTATAAGATAATTGATAATATGCTGAAAGTGAATTTAAAGAAAATTTAATATAATTCAATATAAATTTAAATAAACTCAGTATAGATTAAAATATAAACTCAATATAAATTCAATGATTATTTTATAATAATTTATTTAAAGTAAACTTAATAATTTGTCCAACATAATCAAACTTAAAGTAAACTTAATTTATTTAAGATTTATAATACCGAAAATAAATCTATAAAATGAAAACTATTGATTATATTATGAAAGTAAACTTAATGTAAATTTAGTATAAACTAGACATAAACTAATTATAAGTTCAATGTAAACTACACAATTTAATTAGTTGATATAAACTTTTAATAAATTTAGTTTACTTAAAATAATTTATTTAAAATTTAAAATACCGAAATAAACCTATTACGTGAAAAATAATTGATAGTATACCAAATTAAATTTAACGTAAACTCGGTATAAATTAAATTTGAACTAAATATAAACTCATTGTAATTGAGATTCACTGTGTACTAAATCCCGTAATTAACTAATTATAATTTTAAAATTAACTTAGTCTAATTAAAATGATTAATTTATAATTTATAATACCAAAAAATAACTTATAAAGTGAAAAGAAATTGATTGCACAAAAACTAAACTTAATGTAAAATCGGTATAAACTAAATGAAAATTAGTATAAACTAAATATAAATACAATAATTTTATGTTTTATTGAAAATAAATTTACAATACTGAAAATTAATTTATAAATAGAAAATAAATGGATAGAAAGTTAACATTTTTACTAAAATAAATTATATGTAAATTGAATATAAATCAAATAAAAACTATTTATATCGAATCAAACTGAACCGAACCAGTAGTAGTTGGTTACGACCGTCGTCGGTCAGATTTGCCTGGAGGTCGCCGATTTTATTGTGATGACCGTCTAAAAATAAATCATGATACGATAAATGAAATGTTGACAAATGTGTGGACAAATAAACATTATTAAGGGCTAATAATCACTCATGGACCCTGACTTTTTTCCTAACCATCAGTGAACCCCCTAATCTTTCAAAACGGCCACTAAACCCCTTGAACTTCATGGCGGTGCCATTCACGGCCCTTATGGATAAAAATACCCCTTATTTTTTGGCGGCTGTAATTTTAAAAAGAAAAATTACGGCGCTACGTGTCAGCTGACACGTCACCAAATATAAAAAAAAGCATCCAAAATACCCCTAAATTTTTTTAATCAAACCAAAATCCAATCACACTCAATCAACCCATCCCATCCGGTCAACCTATCGCCGCCGTCCCAAGCCACTCGCTACCGCCGCCGGGGACGATTGTATTCCGGCCCCTGAATCTGTTCTTGGAAGAACAGATTCACACCTGTTCAAGAAAAGATTTGAATCTGTTCTTGACGAACAAATCCACAGAGAAGACGATCAACTAGGTCGTATTCTCACCTGAGAATACGTCCGGAGGGGGTGGGTGAATTTGGTCGTGTGGTGGTTTGCGTTTGAAGAGATGGTTTGGGTTGGTTGGGTTAGATGTTTTTATTGAATATTAAATATAAGGGTATTTTGGGTATTTTAATTTTTAGGGTATTTTGGTGACGTGGCGCCGCCAATTTTTTAAATGACAGCCACCAAAAAAAGACGGCGCTAGGGGTATTTTTGTCCATAAGGGCCGTGAATGGCGCCGCCACAAAGGTCAAGGGGTTTAGTGACCGTTTTGAAAGATCAGAGGGTTTAGTGATGGTTAGGACAAAAATCAGGGTTCGTTGGTTATTATTAGCCATTATTAAGAATGCATATATTTTAGGGCAAATGACCAAAAAAGACCAAACTTTTCATAAAAGTTTCACAAAAGTTCAAACCTTTTAATTTTATCCAATTTGTTCTGAAATGCATGATTTCGTTTTGATAATATCCAACTATGTAATTTTGCTAAGGTGAGGCCTACGTGGCGCTGATGTGATAATACTACACATCAGCGTCACATAACAAAAATTGTGTAAATGGACATAATTGAAATGAAATCATGAGTTTCAAGACAAATTGGATTGTCACGACCCAAATTTATGAGTCGCGACCGACGCTAGGGAATGGGAGTGGTAGCTCCGAAACCCGTAGCAAGCCTAAAATCCTGTGTAAATTTTTCGCAAATCAAATCATTTTTCATATATCAAAATACATGTGACCCCATTTTACAAAAATATCAGAGTTAAAATGCACTAGACAAATACATAGAAAAAAAAACATCTAGACTACTGCGGACCGCTAGAATGAAAACCTTCTTTCACTTCTTGAGCAAATGACTTCCGAGAATTAAAACTTCGGAAGCTTGACTCTTCAAATCATATCATACTATCCCTGAAAAATGGGAGGAACAATGGGGTCAGTATAAAACTGAGTGAGTTCACCAAAATTACACGCAATATCACATAAAGGGTTAAAATCCATTGAAAATCCATTCTATATATCAAAAATAATCTTTTGACATCATATTGCGTATCTTCTTTATTTTCCTTCATAATTCTTTGTTTATTTCATAAACTTATAGTTTATACGTATTTGACATCTTCAATTTCTTATTATGGTTTTGATATTTTTCTTCTCTCGTTTTGTTTCATTAGTTTTCGACCGAATCTTAAATCTTAGTTTATATCATCATGATTCTAAGTCGAACTAAATCATTGGCAAGTCTCTTGTGACTTGATCCTTATGGTTGGGTCCCGAGATAGTTCAACCGAGTTACCCATAACCATATGGTACAGTCCCGAGATAATTCAACCGAGTTACTTGTACCATTTCTCAATCCCGAACGATCGATAGGAGTCCCGAGATAATTCAACCGAGTTACTCCTTAAACACGGGTCCCGAGATAGTTCAACTGAGTTACCTTCGTGTCTGCATTCGGACTTTGCACCCTGCAGGTCTTTTGAACTTAACTGTCGATTCATATGATTCCTATTGACATTTAATAGGAGTAATTGTTCACATTGTGTCTCGATCTTGTTTCGTATTGATTCTCGATGTATCACACTTACTTTTTATTTCGTATGAGTTCCGAGGATTATCATCGAGAATGGATGAGATACAGGTCCCGGGATAATTCTACCGAGTTCAACCTTGTATCTCAGTTCTTATTATTTTGTGCACCATAGTACAATTCTCATTTTACGTTTTTTTGTATTTTTCGTTCTGTTGTATTGATCCTTTATGGACCATGGCATGCACATTACAATCTACAAGCATACCTCTATAACACACGCACGTATGGGTATTTATTATGTTTGATAGTACATATCGGAATGTACTATATTTCCTTATTCATATCTGATCTGATACTTGTATATTATTCGATATTCGATTTATTAGTACATATAGGAATGTACTGTACTTTTCTTATTTATATTTGGTTCAATTCACATTTTATTACTTTACCCATCCCCGATGTTTAAATATATATACTCTTTTCATTTACTTGTATTATTATCAAAATAGCACAATACGATAAAACATCATTTTCAAAACATACATATAAACATAAAAATATTCATATAGCTTTCGTATTAAAATACGTAGCTCTACGAATATTAGCGAGTAATTTAAAGTGTACTCACCACTTGCTATCCAAATTCTTCAAATAAACACGAAGACATCTCGATCCGTTCCCGTCGAGCCTTGTCGATAGTCGCTTCGTCGAGTCTACGCAAATTCGATAACGCTACGAATTAATAACAAATCTAATTACGATTACGCATCTAAAACTAGCTCGATCAACCTATTTCGGTCATTAAAAACGCTTATCTAAAATGGGTTGACCCTTGAACAAAATCGACATTCTTAAAGTTTAGAATGTCGCCTACAACTTTCATTTAGGTATCAGACCATGAAATGCACTCGAAGGTGTCGGAAAATGGGTCGGAAGTTGGTTCTCTGATTTAACCTTTTAAGGCTGCACAAATAGTCCACTAGGGCTGCTACTTTGGGCCTTAAAACCGAGTATGTACAATGATCATTTTTCGAAACAAACTCGACATATTCAAACTTCATATTCATATCTACAACTTCCGTGAAGACTTCGACTAGTTTTGACATCTCGATTATTCACAATGAATTTCCAAAGTTGACTCCTTAATTCTTTTTAATCCAAATTCAGCATTTTTCATGCATTTTTGAGCTTTAGATTCACTTATCTTAAAGCATCAAAACTGTGATTAAATTGTTAATATTTAATCTATGTAATACGGTCTACAATTTCCATTTAGGTCCGAACTTGATTCGGTATGCGTAGGGGGTCAGAAAACGCACTCGAACTGCCTATCCTGCACCATTTGAAAACTGTTGGCAGCCCCTAAAACTGCCTAACAAGCCTACTTTGGGTTGTTGTGGAGGGCATATTCTACCTCGTGGGGCAGAACCGAGTTGTTCGGGGTTTAGTCCGACATGCACCCACGCCATACGTACAATTTCAGACATGAAAGATAATCCTAGCGACCTCCGAAACCGCTCTCAAACTTAACTCAAACACAACTATTAAAACAGTATTTTATTAACATAAAATACGTTTAATCCATTTTTAATTCGACTTTTTCGAAGCCTATATCCTTTTTAACTTCGATAATTCATACTTTACACCTCCGACTATCCAATTTATTTTTCTTATAATTTTTCCTTAAAATTAATTATTTTTCCAAAGTGACTAACTATCGACTTTGGGCCGATAAACGACATGCTTACAAACAGCCAATGACCAAACTAATTGTGCATTCTTACTCATCAACATCCCGACTATATTTTTTGTTCAGACTTTAACCAAATCCGAGGTGCGTACGGCCGCCTGGGAGCTGCCAAAACAGCTCCCATGGGCTGCCCTGTTTCTGGGCAGAAACAGCCCAGAAACAGGGCTGCATCTGCTCTGGTGAGCAGCCATGTTCTGCTCACCGGAGCAGATGGGTACTGCTCATTTGAGCAGAACCACCACTTCCGTGGTAAAGTCCGACATGCCCTCTTTCATTCCGACCTATTTCCAGCCATTAATACCGACTACAACACCCCTAAATCATAGCTCAAACTTGACTCCTTAACACCATCACAAACAGTTTTATACTCAGCTTTAATCATCAATAATTCAACCAATTTCATCATCAAAATTCAAAAACTCAGATTTATACCTTCACTTAATGTATTGGCTTTGTAACCGAATCAAAGTCTTCATGAACCATCATCAAAATTCCATAACCTTAGCTCCAAATCCATCATACACACCTTACAAACAATCAAATATACCAAGTTAACATCACTATCTCAAAACCTCAACACTTGCTTATCCAATTTCCATCAAAAATTCACCATTGAACTCAGATATTGTTAGCTTACCTTGGGTCTTCATTGTCTTATGATCATTTTGCCTCTATAATCTTCAAATTCCATGGAGAAATGATGAACGTTGGTGATGGTGATGATGATCGGCCTCCATGGAGAAAAGGGAGAAATTTTGGGGTTTATTTTCTTTTCTCAAGTCAAAATGATAAGGATAGCTAACATCAATCCCTTCCTTAACAAGTTGATTAAGTCATCAAAGGGTAAAAAATCCATTTTAACTCAAGGGCTTAATTACACTTTAACCCGATCTCTTAATTACCCGTCGTGCTTACGATAAATAGTTTCGTAAATTTACAAAACTTTGACGATAATCCGTTAGCGATAAACTTTGTCATATTATTTATCGATCCAAGTCCAATAATTTATTTATTTAATTTTCTTTTTCCGAATATCCAAATTCCGCTTAATAAAATATTTTTGTCTAAATTTCACGAAATTTAATTTTATATCCATAAATTTATTTTACGATCTCTATCGTAAAATTGATTAGCTCGGGACTTTCCAATATTTTATTTTATTTTCTTTAGTCCCAATTAAATCCAACTTCTCGCATAATAATTTTCCATTTAGATAATTATTTTTCGATAATTCCAATAGACCCGCTTCAGTCTAAGTCCTTATTATCCAATCATAATATGACATTCTCATTCTTAATCCTCATTATTATTCTCCATGACACTCACGTCATACTTTAAAAATTTGGATTATTACAATCTTCTCCCCTTATAAAAATTCGTCCTCGAATTTTCATAATCTTCTTATACTACTTAACCAATCTTTATTCAAACCTTATCATTCTCTTTCTTCCACACTTCCGCTGCGATACTCTTATTAATTATTCACTAACTGTTGACTTTACAGTTAGGTTTATACGACCATTCATCTAATACTGTTCTTAGGTGAAAGTGTCTCGATATACTTATCGAGTAATTTCTTATGCTAACAATTATAACCATCTTATTACTACTTGATTCATAATTATTATGAATCAATTCTCTTTATTTGACCTTTTTGGAACAACGTTTGTTTGTTTGTAGGGTTCATATCCCCTGGCGTAACTAACTTCTATGTTCGATTTCCTCGTCCTAGAGGTAAACGTGCTTCGAGTTTAAACGTGTCCGCTATTACTTTACATGTTTGTGAAGTAGCGTCGTTGTTCTTGTATTTAATATACAAGACTGCCTTAGAGATCTGCAATTCAAATCTCGATACGTTGTGATTCGCATTACACTACTCGTCGTTTTATATACTTGTCGTGTTACATACGTATGTTTTCATATAGGCCTAACAAGATGATCAGTCTTGTCCTATGCCTCTATATACAGAGTCTCTGTCTGAGCTTACTTACGTCGGAAAACTCATCCGTTTAAAATCACGATACTTTTCATTTCTCAAATCATGTCATAATTGTGCGCCGGTGTGATGACTTCTCTCATCACAAGAGTTGCAATGACACTCCTCTTTTTTATTTTCAAACATACACAATGTATATGATGCATGTCCTATTAGTGAATGCAATATGGATGTAGTGATGCAATTCTATTCGTGTCAATGCGATGTTGTTATGAATCGTGTCCGGGCACAATTATGTCTTTTCAAAACATCTCATTCAAATCAAATACTTTTCTTCTAATAAAACGGGTTTTACGTAAGTTTCTTTGACATCAGACTCTGTATAACTATTCTTTCTTATCATTTATCGTACTATCGTTCGCAATCTATATACATCTATATTGATCGAGTTCAAATAAAATCTATGTCTCCTAGATTTTCCTTGGCTACGTCGCCTATCTTATGTCTTGCGAGCATTTCGCTCAACATAGACTTAGCAAACTTTGCAGCATTTAACCATAAGAACTATTTCTATTCATAACAATCGATTATAATATATACATTTCATGTATAATATAAATTATCACAGGCTTACATACTTGTGAGCATATCACTCTCCTGAGTGATCGCGCTGCAAAGCAATACATATTTCATCCATCATATACCATTCAATCAATTCAAAACCATTGCGATTCATAACGACGTTCTTATATAATATGAGTCTCGAGAGTATATAACTCTTCGCAGACTATAGATACTCGAAAGCGTATTGCTTATTCGAGTAAACACAAAACATAAATTGTGCTCATGCACATTCCTAACTCGACTCCTAATAGCACATATAGGAGGGGACGTCTTTGTAAAATGATTGAAAAATCGATGAAAAAGATGATAACGTTCAAAAGACATGACTGGAAATTCCTATAATCTGCAGTAGTTCTTAGCTTAACCTAGTGACATCATACCTAGGAACTACAGACATCAATCGTATACAGGCAATGGCATATGAATCTAAACCATTGCTCTGATACCACCTTTGTCACGACCCAAATTTATGAGTCGCGACCGGCGCTAGGGAATGGGAGTGGTAGCTCCGAAACCCGTAGCAAGCCTAAAATCCCGTGTAAATTTTTCGCAAATCAAATCATTTTTCATATATCAAAATACATGTGACCCCATTTTACAAAAATATCAGAGTTAAAATGCGCTAGACAAATACATAGAAAAAAAAAACATCTAGACTACTGCGGACCGCTAGAATGAAAACCTTCTTTCACTTCTTGTGCAAATGACTTCCGAGAATTAAAACTTCGGAAGCTTGACTCTTCAAATCATATCATACTATCCCTGAAAAATGGGAGGAACAATGGGGTCAGTATAAAACTGAGTGAGTTCACCAAAATTACACGCAATATCACATAAAGGGTTAAAATCCATTGAAAATCCATTCTATATATCAAAAATAATCTTTTGACATCATATTGCGTATCTTCTTTATTTTCCTTCATAATTCTTTGTTTATTTCATAAACTTATAGTTTATACGTATTTGACATCTTCAATTTCTTATTATGGTTTTGATATTTTTCTTCTCTCGTTTTGTTTCATTAGTTTTCGACCGAATCTTAAATCTTAGTTTATATCATCATGATTCTAAGTCGAACTAAATCATTGGCAAGTCTCTTGTGACTTGATCCTTATGGTTGGGTCCCGAGATAGTTCAACCGAGTTACCCATAACCATATGGTACAGTCCCGAGATAATTCAACCGAGTTACTTGTACCATTTCTCAATCCCGAACGATCGATAGGAGTCCCGAGATAATTCAACCGAGTTACTCCTTAAACACGGGTCCCGAGATAGTTCAACTGAGTTACCTTCGTGTCTGCATTCGGACTTTGCACCCTGCAGGTCTTTTGAACTTAACTGTCGATTCATATGATTCCTATTGACATTTAATAGGAGTAATTGTTCACATTGTGTCTCGATCTTGTTTCGTATTGATTCTCGATGTATCACACTTACTTTTTATTTCGTATGAGTTCCGAGGATTATCATCGAGAATGGATGAGATACAAGTCCCGGGATAATTCTACCGAGTTCAACCTTGTATCTCAGTTCTTATTATTTTGTGCACCATAGTACAATTCTCATTTTACGTTTTTTTGTATTTTTCGTTCTGTTGTATTGATCCTTTATGGACCATGGCATGCACATTACAATCTACAAGCATACCTCTATAACACACGCACGTATGGGTATTTATTATGTTTGATAGTACATATCGGAATGTACTATATTTCCTTATTCATATCTGATCTGATACTTGTATATTATTCGATATTCGATTTATTAGTACATATAGGAATGTACTGTACTTTTCTTATTTATATTTGGTTCAATTCACATTTTATTACTTTACCCATCCCCGATGTTTAAATATATATACTCTTTTCATTTACTTGTATTATTATCAAAATAGCACAATACGATAAAACATCATTTTCAAAACATACATATAAACATAAAAATATTCATATAGCTTTCGTATTAAAATACGTAGCTCTACGAATATTAGCGAGTAATTTAAAGTGTACTCACCACTTGCTATCCAAATTCTTCAAATAAACACGAAGACATCTCGATCCGTTCCCGTCGAGCCTTGTCGATAGTCGCTTCGTCGAGTCTACGCAAATTCGATAACGCTACGAATTAATAACAAATCTAATTACGATTACGCATCTAAAACTAGCTCGATCAACCTATTTCGGTCATTAAAAACGCTTATCTAAAATGGGTTGACCCTTGAACAAAATCGACATTCTTAAAGTTTAGAATGTCGCCTACAACTTTCATTTAGGTATCAGACCATGAAATGCACCCGAAGGTGTCGGAAAATGGGTCGGAAGTTGGTTCTCTGATTTAACCTTTTAAGGCTGCACAAATAGTCCACTAGGGCTGCTACTTTGGGCCTTAAAACCGAGTATGTACAATGATCATTTTTCGAAACAAACTCGACATATTCAAACTTCATATTCATATCTACAACTTCCGTGAAGACTTCGACTAGTTTTGACATCTCGATTATTCACAATGAATTTCCAAAGTTGACTCCTTAATTCTTTTTAATCCAAATTCAGCATTTTTCATGCATTTTTGAGCTTTAGATTCACTTATCTTAAAGCATCAAAACTGTGATTAAATTGTTAATATTTAATCTATGTAATACGGTCTACAATTTCCATTTAGGTCCGAACTTGATTCGGTATGCGTAGGGGGTCAGAAAACGCACTCGAACTGCCTATCCTGCACCATTTGAAAACTGTTGGCAGCCCCTAAAACTGCCTAACAAGCCTACTTTGGGTTGTTGTGGAGGGCATATTCTACCTCGTGGGGCAGAACCGAGTTGTTCGGGGTTTAGTCCGACATGCACCCACGCCATACGTACAATTTCAGACATGAAAGATAATCCTAGCGACCTCCGAAACCGCTCTCAAACTTAACTCAAACACAACTATTAAAACAGTATTTTATTAACATAAAATACGTTTAATCCATTTTTAATTCGACTTTTTCGAAGCCTATATCCTTTTTAACTTCGATAATTCATACTTTACACCTCCGACTATCCAATTTATTTTTCTTATAATTTTTCCTTAAAATTAATTATTTTTCCAAAGTGACTAACTATCGACTTTGGGCCGATAAACGACATGCTTACAAACAGCCAATGACCAAACTAATTGTGCATTCTTACTCATCAACATCCCGACTATATTTTTTGTTCAGACTTTAACCAAATCCGAGGTGCGTACGGCCGCCTGGGAGCTGCCAAAACAGCTCCCATGGGCTGCCCTGTTTCTGGGCAGAAACAGCCCAGAAACAGGGCTGCATCTGCTCTGGTGAGCAGCCATGTTCTGCTCACCGGAGCAGATGGGTACTGCTCATTTGAGCAGAACCACCACTTCCGTGGTAAAGTCCGACATGCCCTCTTTCATTCCGACCTATTTCCAGCCATTAATACCGACTACAACACCCCTAAATCATAGCTCAAACTTGACTCCTTAACACCATCACAAACAGTTTTATACTCAGCTTTAATCATCAATAATTCAACCAATTTCATCATCAAAATTCAAAAACTCAGATTTATACCTTCACTTAATGTATTGGCTTTGTAACCGAATCAAAGTCTTCATGAACCATCATCAAAATTCCATAACCTTAGCTCCAAATCCATCATACACACCTTACAAACAATCAAATATACCAAGTTAACATCACTATCTCAAAACCTCAACACTTGCTTATCCAATTTCCATCAAAAATTCACCATTGAACTCAGAAATTGTTAGCTTACCTTGGGTCTTCATTGTCTTATGATCATTTTGCCTCTATAATCTTCAAATTCCATGGAGAAATGATGAACGTTGGTGATGGTGATGATGATCGGCCTCCATGGAGAAAAGGGAGAAATTTTGGGGTTTATTTTCTTTTCTCAAGTCAAAATGATAAGGATAGCTAACATCAATCCCTTCCTTAACAAGTTGATTAAGTCATCAAAGGGTAAAAAATCCATTTTAACTCAAGGGCTTAATTACACTTTAACCCGATCTCTTAATTACCCGTCGTGCTTATGATAAATAGTTTCGTAAATTTACAAAACTTTGACGATAATCCGTTAGCGTTGAAAATGACTGATTTGATGGCGGATTCAAAAAGTATTACATGCATGGTTGGTTCATATATAAAAATTACAAATTTAAATTTATTTAATCAAAAAAGTAAAATATTAATTTTGTTTCATAATTAACCCAAATGAGTTTTAATACTCTAAAAGAATTAGACAATTATATTTTTATACACTATTAAATAAATCATTTTCAAAGAGCATTCACAATGCAATGCTAAATTGCCATGCTAATACTATAATATGGCATTGAGCTTTAAAATCAGTCTCCAATGCGATGTTATAATCAGTGCTAAATTTAGCATATGCTATATCATGTATTAAATTTAGCATCCATTATAGCATACACTAAACTTCAACAACCAATCAAAATTCATTGTTAATTATAATTTTTTACTATTACTTTTTTTTGTATTATTTATTTTAATTTCACTATTTATTTTAAATTTTACAATCTTTTTTTATTTTTACAATTTTAATTAATTAGAAAAAATAGACCACACAACATATTAAATGATTTATAAAATAATTTATTTTTATATAATCCATCGATTATCTTAATAATATTTTTAAAAAGATTTTCATTATTATATCAATTGAAAAATAAAATTTATGTTAAAATAATTTATAAAAGAATTGTTTTTTTTTCCTTTCAAAAAGTTGATATATAATTATTATAATATTTTTTAGCATTTTGCATTGAAGATAAAATTAGAATTTTATGCTAAATATAGCATTTTGTTACTTTTTCATGCTAAATTTAGCATAAAAAATGACATTGCATTGTGGATGTTATCCAATGGTAAAATGGCAAAATAAATTGAGGAAATAAGAACTTGAGGGGATAGATTTGCAAAATGATTATGTGAAATTGATAAAGAATAGTTTACGAAGTGAAGTAAAATAGATAATCAGCGGACAAATGACCACTTTACACTTCATTAAAAATCATCTAACAGATTAAATTTTACTTTAAAAACTAGAGATAAAGGATCATTAACCATTGACATATTATTTAAAGGTTTAATTGCGTAAAAAATCACAAACTTTAGCGTGTTTTGCAAATTTAACATAAACTTTCAATTTTGGCAAATTAATAAACAAACTTTTGATCTTTGGCAATTTTAGCACCGATCAATTTTTCGTGAAAACAATGCTGATGTGTACACCGGAATAACCACTATTCTGGCGTCCACATCAGCATTTTTCTCTATTTTTTTGAAGGAAAATTGATCGGTGCTAAAATTGCAAAAAATCAAAAGTTTGTGTATTAATTTGACAAAATTGAAAGTTTATGTTAAATTTGCAAAACACACTAAAGTTTATAATTTTTTACGCCATTAAGCCTTATTTAAATAATAATTTTTAAAATGATTAAAAATAACAAGTTTTTTAACTAAAGCAAAAATACATAAAAAAAAACACAACATTAAAAAAATAGATATTAAAATTGAGCTTTTGTACCTTCACTACTAAAAAAATGCCAATATTCATCACCGAATGGCTCATTTTCATCACTAAATTAATTTAGTCCGTCATTAATAAGTTCATCGCTAAATTATTAGCGATGAAGAAAAGGTATTTGTCGTTGACTTAGCGACGGATAAAGCTGTTACTATAACTCAATTTTTGTTGCTAATTTTCCATATTTTGGCGATGAATTGGCGACAATTTTCCTAATTTTAGTGACGGATTAATCTATCGCTAATCCGTCATTTAATAAAGATAGATTAGCGACAAAATAATCCGTCCCTAAATTAGCGATAGAATAATTCGTCGTTAATTCAGACTAATTCGGCAGCAATTTCAAAACAATTTGATAGATTGTTTTCGCTTATTTCATTTTTTTTTAAATTTGAACTAAAACATGTTAAATAAAATATATCCAGAAAGTGTAATAATATACTGTAGACACCTCTTTTATGGACAAGTAGAAAAGTGATAAGAGCTGAAGCGCACGATGTTGATTTTCAAAGACATCCGTCCGACTGACGAGCTAATGATCCGCATGATAGAATTCAAGCGGACTATATTAGTGCGCAGCGATAAACTTGAAGGATTGAAACGTAGTTTATCGCAAATAGCCTGTAAAAATTCAAAAGAATTGTGATAGAAGTCTAAGAAGTTGGACTAATTACAATATTTTATAAGTTTATGGGCCAATTTGTAGATTTGTTGGATTAAATTGACTAAAACTAAACCATAGTGGCCTTGTAAGCCCTTCTTAACATTTTCAAAGACTAAAATAGCCGATTTCCATTTTATCATGGATATACTAATTGATACAAAAATTAACTTGTAATTATCTTAGATAGATATCTTACCTAATCTAAACACCTATCAGAACAATCCTAACCTAATATAGACTCTATGAAACCTTAATCTAAACCCTGATCCTATTTAAACAACCTTATAATAATTAAATAAGGGGAACGATAATAATATACAACACATAAAAAGAAAAAAAAACCTAATTTGTACTACACTTGGCCAAACCAATCCCCTATCACAATCCAAATTCATGAGTCGAGACCGGCGTTAGGAAATAAGAGTGATGACTCCGAAACCGATAGTAAACCTAGAAACGCTATAAATTTTTTGCTTTTCAAATCATAATAATATATAGGTCAAACGTTGTAAAAAGGCTAACCTTTTACAAAAGTCCTAACCTTTCAATTTTGTCGATTTTGGCCAGAAACAGATTATTTTGTCTCAATTTTGTCCAACCCTTAATGGACAATCAATTTTGCTGATGTGCCTATGTGGCGTGCCACACAATGTGCCACCGTTGCAATTATTAGGTTAAAAAGCTAATAAATTCTTAAATTTTTTTAAAAGAATATTTACACCCTCAAAAACGAGGAGCTGCTGCTCCTCGTCGGAGGAGCAAATCTGCTCCTCTAACCGAGGAGCAACAGCTCATCGCCCTAGGAGATGTTGCTCCTCGTTTTTGGAGCAGCAGCTCCTCCGTATTTCGAACAAATATTATAATTTTTTAAAATTTTCTTAAAATTTTTTAGCATTTTAAATTAGTTTGGTTGAAAAAAAATTCTGGCGACAGTGGTGGATCGATCGAAAAAAAATGGGACGGTTGGAAAACGGGAGAGACGGCCGAAAACGGTGCTGGTGGTATTTAATCGGGTAAAATATGTTAAAAAATTTATAAGTATAAAATTGATAATTTTTTTAAACATTAAGAGATTAAATGTACTTTTAACCTGATAATTGTCACGGTAGTATATTGTGTGGCACGCAACGTAGGCGCTACATCAACAAAATTGATTGTTGGACAAAATTGAGACAAAATAATCCGTTTCTGGCCAATATCGATAAAATTGAAAGATCAGGACTTTTGTGATACTTTTGTAAAAGGTTTGGTCTTTTTACAACATTTGGCCTAATATATAAAATATGTTTTTAGAAAACACTTTTATAAACATAACATCATTCAATGAAAGCATTTTCTGAAAACCAACATTGGGTTCACTATAGACCAGGGCTTTTCACACATTTCTTGTATTTCATATTCTACCAAGTTTCATTTATAATATCTTTGCCATATAAACCAATTTATGATATAACAACTAGTAGATCATCCATATATTATGAAAATCACGCAGGTTTTCAAACCATATATATATATAACAGTTCATATTAAAGTTGTGTAAAATAGAGTGAACTACTAAACTAAGATAACACATTCTCATATTATAAAACTACTACAACTCTAGAGATAAGATATCAGTCATCTTTATATAATTTAAAAATGCTTCCGGAATAAAAGATGGAAGCCCGGCCACTTCATAATGCTATGAACCTGAAAGGGGAAAAAATACTAAAGGGTTAGTTAAAACTGAATGAGTTCACTATTACTAATGCATATTAAATAAAATAGGACCACATATATATAAAACAAGTACAAACATAATCCAAATATTAGATCCGATCAAAACCCTAATTCCAAATTTATATTATAAGCTACTTGTACTATATCCATATTAGACCATGTCAAATCAATCCAAACCATGTGGCACGGTCCCGAGATTATCAACCGATTTACCGATACTATTTCTTAATCTCAAGTTGTGAGTTCCGAGAATCTCTACCGAGTTACTCAGTAGATATAGGTTTTGAGAATTCCACTCCATCAAGATCCCAGTCCCGAGAGGTTCTACCGAGTTTACCTCGTATCTAACATATAATGCTCAACTTTACTTTTCATTCTTATACACTAAATACGAACACATAAAAATTTAATCAACATCGGTGATAACAAAGTCCTATTGATGCCCAATAGGTAGCTCGTTTTCTCGGATCACTAAAACTGGTTTTCATAATACTATTCATGGATGATATAATAAGCATAATAGATAATATCATACGATATGCGATGCATTTATTATAATATAATATAATAAAGAATTTTAATCGCAAAAGTAAATGTAAACTCACATACACGGCTATTTCCAATCAACCACGTATATCAAAACCGCCAACCTCCTTGAACTCCCGATCCGATAGCTGGATGACCCGTCAAATCTAACATAGGACTATAATATTATAATATAATCATATATCGAATCCCTAACTTTATTCGTATCATATAACTTATAAACTTTAAATGATTTCATTCTGTAACATCTCTTTTAAAACTTAAATTTCATTCTCGGTATAAATTTATAATCTTTTTTTACTTGACTTGATCAAGTTATAACTTGATTACGTCGTCGCACCGTTTTAATAAACCAATTATATTTCATTTTATTACTCTTTTTAATATAAATTCCTAACATTTTAACATTTTTAAAATATACTTTCCAACCAATTTTCAACATGCTTTAAATCACATTTTTGAAATTCCAAAAATTATATTTTGGAGTCGTACGCACACACCAGCGTAGCCTCCGCTGTGCTCAACACAGCTGTCAGAACACATCGGCAGCCCTGCTGCAATGTGCAACAGTAGCTGCAGATTATAGCCACTGCAACAATTGGATTGCAGCAGCTGCTGCTGCCTGGCTGCTGTAGTAGTGGCGGCTGCCCCGCATTTCCGTTCGCCGGCCCGCACCAAATACACACTAAAATCACCTCGTTCTGGCATTTCGCCATCCCGTAATTTATTTTCAAAGTTAGTTCCTAGCCACGTTCTAATTTTAACCAAAACAGTTTTAATACCACACTTTTCACATTAAATCTCATTTTAAAGAATTAATAATCCATTCCAATATTAAAACCTACAATCACTTCAATCCTAATCAAATCCACAATTAAAACGTTAAATCGATACGAATTGGATCGATTCGATACGATTAATGTTATATATTTAAATATAATCCAAATTATATAAAACTGAACTCGAATTAACGATTATTACCTCATATACATGCGAATAATCGAAAGTCGAAACCGAGAAATTTGACGAAGAAATCGTAAACCTAATTTTTTTTGCCAATTTTCCTCTCTAGAATGAGCAAGCAGGCAGGTGAACATTTCAAAAATGAAACAAATAAATTCTGCCGTCCCAAACTTGCATTTGACATGTTTATATATATTTGGCTAATTGCTAAATCTTTCACTAGCTCAAACTTGTATTTTAATTCAATTTTTTAATTAGTCGTTTGTAGTTAATACGGAAATTAATTTCAAATTTCATGAAATTTTATCCAAAAATCCAATAAAATATAAAATGAATAAAAATATAACTTTTATTTGCACGAAACATATATTTTATTTTCTATAAATCTTTAAAGAGTATCCAAGGTCGCGCTCAATCCCAATTAATTATTTAACCGACGTCTAAATTTTATTGAATTTTGACGATAACTTTTTAAAAACATTTAACGAATATTAATCCTGAAAATATTCGCTCAGGACTTTAAATTATTTTATTTTAATTTTCTAATCTTTTTTTAGTTCCGGTCACACCCGCTTATTAAAAAAATTAAATTTCTAAATTTAAATTTTAACATCCTATAATTACGATATATTTTTAAGGACATTTATTAATTAAATTTATGCTTAAATTTAATTTACGTACTCCCGACTACAAAAATAACGATATATGGCCTAAATTGATAATTTAAAATTACGGGGTATTACATTCTCCCCTCTTTATAAAATTCGATCTCGAATTTAAAATTTAAACCACGCAGCTGGATAACTCCATAATGTTATTCACACGTCAAGTTATATGCTTAACATAGCATAAGCTTACTTCAATGAGATTATCTAAAAAATCTAAATAATTTTTTAGTAGGTTTTAATAAATTAAAAGAAAAACATATTTATCTATTCACCACGGCTTTAATCATTTTTTATGGGTTAATGTCATAAAAATTTATCGATTTTACACGTTTTTTCATTTTAATTAATCATGCCATTTAAAAATCGTCATGTTCATACACGAACTATCAATTTTTCTCAGGTTCATACACCGTTCAAAAATCCGGTAAAAATTGCTGAGTTGGCAACCAGATAGTGACATGTGATAAGAACCAGATAGTGACACGTCAACAATTTTTGCCGGATTTTTGAACGATGTATGGATTTGAGAAAAATTGGTAGTTGGTGTATAAAAATGACGTTTTTTAAATGGCGTGATTAAAATGAAAAAACGTATAAAGTTAGTGATTTTCACATTATCTCTTCTTTTATATATTCTCTATTTTTAAAATCGTGTCATATTTTTTTTTAACTTTTGCTAAACATACTCGCAATTGCTTTAGAGATGATGTGGTGAGATTGTATATACACCATGTAAGATTATTATTTATAAACAATTTGACAGTTCTGTTTTGTAGTAAAAGAGGCTGATGTATGTAGTTGCAATATATAGAAGCATATAATTCACTTATTTTTGTTATATATAATCTTTATTTTTCATCACAAGACAATACTCATAAACTCAAATCCAAGACCTGGTCCGGCCTTTTACAATTATTATGTTGCAAAATCTACATAAAATTGAAATACATGACAAATATTTTAAGTCCAGTCTTGTTTCTGGAGATTCACCACCGTTTTTTTATCAAGTTGGAATGACTTGACAAGAACTTCAGGGGAAATAGGCGGTGTTGATCCAAAGATTGTATTCGGTACTAATACAGCATCTGGATTTTGGCCATTGTATGCTACAATTAAAACGGCAGGAGTTTTTCCAATATTCCTCACAAAATGAATTAAGCCAACTGGAACAACAAAAACGTCTCCGGGGCGTAGAATTTTTGCAAACACACGATGATCGGGATTCGATGTGATAAAACCTACATAGATAGTACCCGCTAGGACGATACGAATCTCTGATACTCGAGGATGATAAGTTGGAGGAGTTATACCATTGGGTGCAAAATCAATACGGCCTATGGATATTCCGAGGCTATTTAATCCTTTTATTTCTTTAACTGTAACATCAGTTAAATTTGATCTTATTCTATTATTTGTGTTACTTGGTATGTTCAGTCCTGAATAGAAGAAATCATCTGCTGTAACTAACTTTGGATCCTTGCATAATTGTCCATTTTCAGTTACTACATCAAAACATATTAGTCTCAGTATGTCTAAGCACAATTATAAAGTAGCAAAAATTTATTAATATTGTGCAATTAATGTTAATTAATAAATTGATAAAACATTTTTAAATTAGGTCAAATATAATTCAAACCAAGATTAAATAGTACTAAAAATTAAGACAATTTGAAATTTATTTGACTTTAGTATATAATTTATCATACAAATTTATGGACTAAAATAACTTTTTTTAACAAAAAAAGCAATGTTTTACCCGCAAGCTTGGAGCCACTTGGTGCAAGTGCAACACAAAAGTCATCAAGAGGTGCAGGATCAACAGCAGTGACAAATGAGAAACTCAACGCCAAGAAAATAAAAATTACTAAGAATTTATCAATTCCCATAGTTTTGTGTATGGTAAATGTTATAATTTCATCCCTGAACCATAGCATTTATAAGCATACCCCAATCTTCCCTGACCAACTACTAATTTCTGTTTCATGAAAAGTTTATTATTATGGGAAAATATAGAAATCAATCCTTTTTTACCCTTCGTATCTAGAAAAGGAGCAGCATTTAATACTTCTAATTATGGACTAAAATCATAATTGACCACAAACAAATAAAAGTGACAATTTAGCATCAAGCCTTTTGCATCCAACCATTCTAATTCAGATCTTTGCTTGTATAATATTTTATCTACTTTGTTCTATCTTATTTTTAGTCGATTAATCTGCATATTAATTTAATTCAATCTACATGTGAGTGTCTAATTTTTTTATAAATTATTTATTTTATTTTTATTGTTTAATCTTTTTTTATTATAAGTGTTACTATTTAAAAAAATTAATTTTAAATTAAATAAACTAATAAAATTGAAACTTGTATACTACAACGTGAGAGTACACCACAATAGTATTAATTTTTTGCGGCCAAATATTTGGTCACCAAAACTTAAATTTTCGCCTCCAAAAATTTTAAGGGCTATTAAACTTCATACAGTTCGTAAAAAAGGGGTTGCTTATAAGATAGTTTTGGTCATTACTATCAATATTTTTAGAATCGGACTAGAGATCGAACCAGCTACATGGGGGATTCATGGTTCGAACAGTTCAACCAGGTTAGTTCGAATTTTTCAATTTTTAATAATTTAAATTTACAAAATATATTTTAAAATTTTTTAAATAAAAAAATAATAGAATATTTAAATAAAATATTTTTAGAAAAATTTGTTGTGCAAAATATACATAATGAATGATAAATGCTCAAGAGTATGTAAAATAATTATTTTATATGAGAGAAAAAAGATTTGTTTTCCTTCAAATTGTGATAAATAAAACTTATATAATTAAATATTGTAACATATAATGATATATTTAAAATAAAATTAATTATTAAAGTTTTTGTATGAAATATGATTGTAATTGATTAATATTTTGGTGTCTATAGAATGATTATTTTGTATAAGAAAGTAAAAGATAATTTTTTGATTTTTATAAATAATACAGTAAAATTTTAATAAAAATATGACAATATATTTAAATTAAAAAATAAATTCATTATGAAAAATATAATTATAATAATTAAAAATATTTAAAAATATTTAAAATAATTGTTGTATTTACATTTGAAAAAAATAGGTGAGTTTTATGAGAGAGAATGTGTTGAATATAGAAAAAATGGTATAAGAAAGATAAATTGCAAGTTACATGAGCGGTAAATTGAGATAGACACATGGATAGGGGACCAAACAATTACTTTTTGGACAAAAAAAATGAGTATTTGACTAAAATTTAAGAAAAACCAGGTTCGACTGGTTTTCGAAATAGAGAGATTTTACCAGTCTGCCTCGATTTTAAACGGTTTTTTAACTCGTAGAGTTTTACGTCAAATTGGACCAGACAATAGACCGGTTTGCAGTTAACCCGATCTAACCAGCCATTCCGGTCCGATTTTAAAAATATTGATTACTATATAGTCTTTCATAATCTAACTTTAGTACTGAAGGTGAGTTCTTGACTAATCTCCAAATTTTATGCCTTAATGTATCATTTAATAAAAGATAACTTACTGATGGATTCTGGCATCTCGACGGCATTAATCCTGCAAAACAGTGTAGATGGCTAATCGGACGGTTTGTCCGATTAGCTCTCCGATGCTTAAGTCAGTTTAGGCTTAAGAGAGAATATTTGTATTTGTTATAAGTTGTGTGTTTAGGCATACCTCAAGCTCCTTTTATAGTAGTTGAATGTATACCTTGTAGATATGGAATAGGAGAGTGATTCCTATTTAGTAGGGTTTGACCCTGATTAGGAGTGTCCTTCCTTATTCAGACAGGAGTCCTATTTAGGAAGATATTCCTAAATAGTCTCGTCTTCCTAAGTTGGAGGCTATCTTCCTAAGTTGGAATTTGTATCCAAATAGGACAGATACTCCGAATATACGTAGATCTTAGTGATCTTATCTGAATCCCGGAGTCCACGTGCTTTGTCCGAGTCCTCAGGGACTCGGTTTTTATGATGTCGAATGATGTATTCCAGTCAAGGCGGATCCGGTGGATTCGGCCATTTGGGCGGGAGTCTGGTGTCGTCTGAGAATAGATCTTCTGCGACTCGGCTCCATTATAAGTAGAATAGGATTCGGTATCCATCATTAGCCCCCCCCACAAGTGAGTTGAAGTCATGGTATTTTATGCCTTGGAGTATCTCAACTCTATTTGAGGCGAGTCGTTTTGTATTCTGGCGTTCCTTTTTGCTCTTCGAGCAAGATTCCAGTTTTTCTCCTTTTTCGCCATGTGTCGTTCATCTATTTGTTATTTTTTGAAGGTAAGACATGTGTCCATTCATTCTATCTTCCTATGTCTTTAAACTGTTGTATTTGTTTCATTTTTCATCTTTTACTCTTGGTTGTTCGAAAGTAGCTTTTCCTCATCTTCAATCTTTAATTCTCGTGTTTTCTTCTTTTGGCGAGACTCTTGGTGAATCTCGTTGATTTATTTTGATGTCTTATCTCTAGGTATTCGTTTGTTCATATTTTGAGAGTTTTACTTTCTTTTTTGGAAAGATATGAGTTCTTTGACCTCCTCCACAAGTACACTGATCTCAAAGGGTATTTATGCCCGTTTTTTAGATCATGTCTTCAATTTATTTCGTCGATTTTCCTTGATTTTAATTCTTTTCGGGCGGACTGCCTTCCTTTTTAAGATTTGTTCCTCTGATTTTGGGCGAGTTGCATGTGTTTCGTTGATTTGGGCATGTAGCCTTATTTCTTTTGATTTAAGCGAGTCTCCTTATTTTGGCACATGGCCTTATTTTACCCGAATCATTTTAGACTCGGTCTTCTGTTTTGAGATTTTTCGCATTCCTTTTGATTGACGTTTTGCCTTTCTTTCGCATTCCTCTATTTCTTGGCGTTTCGTCTTTCACTTTATTTTGCTTTATTTAGTTGATTCGCCTTTCGCTTTATTTTGCTTTGAGTTGGTTTTGATCTTTGATATTTTGCCTTTAGAGTTAATCTAAACTCTATTTTTGGCGTTTTGCTTTTATTTTTAGAGTAAATCTATACTCTGGTTTTTTGGCGTTTCGCCTTTATTTTAGAGTAAATCTATACTCTGGTTTTTTGGCGTTTCGCCTTTATTTATTCCTGATTCCTTTCTTCTTTGCTGCATTGCATGAATTAAAGATAGCTCGCACCATTGGGTATGACAAACGTCTATACTTAACAATGGGCGATTGGCACCGTCGGGTATGACAAAAGATCTATACTTGACGACGGGCGATTGACACCATTGGGTATGACAAAAAGTCTATACTTGGTGATGGGCCTTTTGACTTCTATCTTATTCATACTTCTTTCCCTCTTGGGGTTTTCTTCAAAGTTCAGACGAATCTATCTTCTTTATCCCTCTTGGGGTTTTCCTTTGGATGAGTCTTCTTTGGATGGTTCATCTTTGTCAAGCTTTTTTTTTCTTGGTTTATTCTTTTTGACCGAGCCCTATTAAGGCGAGTCTCTTCTTGTTTAAGCTTTGCCTTATTTTTCTTTGGCGGAGCTTTCTTTGTTTATTCTTTTTGACCGAGCCTTATTAAGGCGAGTCTCTTCTTGGTTAAGCCTTGGCTTATTCTTCTTTGGCAGAGCCTTTTTGGTTTATTCATTCGTTTTGCCCGAGGTCTTTTCCTTCATTTTTACATCGCTTGGTTCTTCATGATCTCAAGTGGTGTTCTCTTTGTTGATTTCTTTCTCCATCTTCATTATTGTTCTGAGTAAAATTCATTTGATTTCTTGTTTCTTCTCTTCTTTCGGATTTTATATTTATTTTTTCTTTTCTTGCCACCGATTTTTGTTATGCTTTCTATATTCTTTTACTCCTTGTAAGAGTTCTGTTGCCACCATCTCTCGTTTCATTTCTTTTTTCTGGATTTTTTCTTGTTTTTGTAATTATTAGATCTGAGTTATTTGCTTCCGCTAATTGTTTGTCTTTTATTTCTTTTCTTGATCGTATTCTTCGTGGAATTTGTATCTCTTCCTTCAAGCTCCCCCATAAATACACCGATCTCAAAGGGTATTTATGCCCGTTTTTTAGATCATGTCTTCGTTTTTCGCCTCTTGGGCCGTTTTCGTTCTTCCTTTTGTTGCGTTGATAGGGGTGAGCACTTCAGTTTCACGTCGTCCAGGTCGAGTTCTTCAGTTTTGATGTTCTTTAGTGTCTTGACTATATTTTCTTCCATAACTTCTTCCGCTATATATGTGGTTTTGCTCCGATGTGTAAATTCAAAGGATTCACCTTTGTCTTTCTAATTTTTCTTTTTGGATTAACTCCGTGGGGCTCTTTTTACTTTTGCTCTTTCTTTTCTTTTGCTTTTCTTGGAGTATTTTCCCTTTGTTTCTCTCTTCTTGAATTTGGTCCGCTCATGACTTCGTTTTAGTTTTCACTGTATCAGATGGTATCTCTGTGATCTTTTGGCATTGTCATTGTTTTCCTCATTCCTTCCGTTTTCCTTGTTTGCTTCGTTGTTTCTAGGGGTATTACGCCCTTCTTCTTTATTTTTCCGGTGCCGTTTCCTCTAATTTCTTGATCTTCAATTTTTGGTTTTTGGATCGTTTCTTTGATTTTTGCCTTTTAGGGCAATTTCTTCCTTTGTCTTCTGGGACATCTTAACCTTCGATCCTTAGACCATTTCTTCAATTTTCGTTTTCGTCTTTTGGGCGATTTCTTGGTTTTTCTTTGACTTGCAATTTTTGCAATTTTTTAAGCGTTTTATTTTTTTTCTTTGGACAGATATGTGCCCTTCGATCTCCCCGCAAATACATTTATCTCATAGGATATTTATGTCCGTTTTTGAGATCACGTCATTCAATTTATTTCTTTGATTTTGATTTTTCTTTTAAGACAACCATAATTTCTTTTTGAATTTTTGGGTCTATTCCGACCTCTAAGTTCATTTTTTTATACTCAAAAATCAAATCATATTATATTTAAAATTTTGAATTGTATTTTATTCGGTTTAATTTATTCTAAAAATTTGGTCATAATTGACTACTATGGATCAAAAAATATAAGGCGGAGATCGTTCCACAATCGGATCCAATCTTCTCAACAGCTTTAATTCTAACAATCTATAGATATTATTTAGCATCATTAAATTTTTATAAATCTCCATACCTGAGTCTTAATTTTGGAAGTCAA
The DNA here is from genome assembly GCF_937616625.2 of Mercurialis annua. Classification (NCBI taxonomy): domain Eukaryota; kingdom Viridiplantae; phylum Streptophyta; class Magnoliopsida; order Malpighiales; family Euphorbiaceae; genus Mercurialis; species Mercurialis annua. The sequence goes on from NC_065570.1 coordinate 12,243,101, forward strand.
GAGACACTTTGATCCTCCTGCCCACGTCATCTAATAAAGTAGCCATAGCTTTCCACTTTCCAATTTCCATAATGAATTATTCAGCGAATAACGTCGAGACAAGCCTCCATGATTTGTAGTCCATTGAGTAAGTAAACTTTGATTTCATTATTTGTGATTCCACTGGACATATTTTATGGTAAATTCATTGATATTTTTCCTCGAGTTTCCTTGAAATTTATTTTGTATTACGCAGCTTTTTTGTTGGCCAAATTTTGCAGCTTCCTTTTGTTTCCCAACTTTGTATCTGCTCGCTTTTTCTTGCTTAATTTTTTTTATAGCTATTATTTGCTCGCTTCTTCTTTAATCATTCTTGATGACAATTTTTTTATTTTTTCTTGATTCTTCAGATTTAATAGATCTGTTACTTCTATTTGTCGTTCTTTTGGATTAGTCCCGTCGGATGCCTTCCTTCAATAAAAATTTATTTTGGATTCAGAAAAGCTCCTTCTAGTTTGAAGTTTTCAAGCTTTTCCCACAGACGGCGCCAATTGATGGATTCTGGCATCTCGACGGCATTAATCCTGCAAAACAGTGTAGATGGCTAATCGGACGGTTTGTCCGATTAGCTCTCCGATGCTTAAGTCAGTTTAGGCTTAAGAGAGAATATTTGTATTTGTTATAAGTTGTGTGTTTAGGCATACCTCAAGCTCCTTTTATAGTAGTTGAATGTATACCTTGTAGATATGGAATAGGAGAGTGATTCCTATTTAGTAGGGTTTGACCCTGATTAGGAGTGTCCTTCCTTATTCAGACAGGAGTCCTATTTAGGAAGATATTCCTAAATAGTCTCGTCTTCCTAAGTTGGAGGCTATCTTCCTAAGTTGGAATTTGTATCCAAATAGGACAGATACTCCGAATATACGTAGATCTTAGTGATCTTATCTGAATCCCGGAGTCCACGTGCTTTGTCCGAGTCCTCAGGGACTCGGTTTTTATGATGTCGAATGATGTATTCCAGTCAAGGCGGATCCGGTGGATTCGGCCATTTGGGCGGGAGTCTGGTGTCGTCTGAGAATAGATCTTCTGCGACTCGGCTCCATTATAAGTAGAATAGGATTCGGTATCCATCACTTACACTTGTGGCATTTGAACTTTTTAATATACTATTTAAGGGGCCGTTTAGTTCAATGTTAAAAATTAGAATGGGAATGAGAATGATTGTTTTGATATCTTGTTTGATTCAATAAATTAGTATAGAAATGAGAATGGGTAAGAGTAGGGGTGAGCAAGAATCAAACCAAACCGAAAGATCAAACTGAACCAAACCAAACTTCGTTATTTGGTTCTGTTTTTTGGTAAAAACGGTTTGGTTCAGTTTCTATTTTGGTAAAGTTTGGTGTTCGGTGTTTGGTTTCTTTGGGTGTTTTGAAAACCGAACCGATCAAAAAAATCGAATTAACCAAACTTTAATATAAAATATATATATTTTCAAAAAATAATATCCATATATATATTTATATTAATATGTTTGTTATATTTATATCTTAATTATTGTTGATGTATGGCAAGGATACAACGGAATTGATGTAGTGCAACATAATTATTAAAAGGGTAATTAATCGTTAAAAAAAATAGAATACGATTACAATTTTAATTTAGGTCTATTTATTTTATGGACAATCATATGTTCGTTAACGTAAACTCTGATATCACATATAAGTTAATTTACATGAATCTTAAGATTTTTGAACAATATGATAATCACAAATAGATAATATAAAAAAGGATAAAGGAATACCTCCTTCCATGGCGATTGCTAGTGCGGAACTATAGAATAATTAATATAATGAAGAGTTTCGGTTTCTCTCCTCTTGCCTATATATCTTTTAGTTATGTGTTTGTTAGTGTGATTTTGTGATGGTCCAAAAGCACTATATATATGATCAAAATTCCAATTAGAATTTCTCCTAAACTTTAATCTCAACCGTCCATCAAGTTAGAGTCATAATTGGAAAAGATCTCCTGTTTAATAACCAAATCAATTAGGTATGTCTTACTTCCTATAGAAATAAGATTCCTAATTAAACCACAATACGGAAAAGGAAATAGGCTTGTGGGTCAAGTAAGGACCCTTAAATTATTTTTTTACATATTAGACTCTAATTATTTAAGTAGTATGTATATATATATACTTTTTCAACTTACAAACCCTAATATTTGTAGCTATTAATGGAGATTTTTGTTTTATTATGTTATAATGTATTTATAGTTTGAATTTATGGGCTTTATTATATTTTTTTATTAAAAATTATAGGTTTTACTTTAACTTTTTTTATGAGCTTTTAAAACCTAAACCGATAAAAATTATGGAAACCGAACCGACCGAAGTTTTTCAGTTAAAAAAACTTTGATGTTTGGTTAAATAAAGAACGGTTTGGATTGAAATTTTCCGAAACCGAAAACCAAAAAAAGGAAAAAAAAATTTAACCGAACCGACCGATGCTCACCCCTAGGTATGAGTGTAATTGTTTTTAAAATATTATTTATTATTATAAATTTTTAAATAATTTTTTTTAAAGTATATTTCATTTTTTAAAATATATTTTTTATTTATTTAAAAAATAATGTTATTTTTTAAATAAAGAATTTTTTTTTATTTTTTCAAATTTTTTTTTATTTTTTTTGTTTTATAAAAAAATATTTAAAAAATATTTTTTAATATTTTTATATTATTATATTATTATTTATTAGTAAAATATTAGTTAACTTTTGATTGCCATGGAAATGCAAAGTCTATTCCTTTGGGGGGGTAAGGGGAATGCGTGATTTCCATTGAAGAGATAATCACATTCCCATTACCTAGTGATTTAGATAAAACAAACATGAATAATGGGAATGATCCATTTGCATTTTTCCCTTCTTTTTTTACGAACCAAACAGCCCCTAAGTGCATATTTTATTTGCGTGGAAATAATCTGACACACGAATCTTCAAATTATATTCAAGTTCTATCTAATTTGATGCTTTAGTCGGTTCAGTTAAAAATATGTCACAACAATATATCCAGTACCGTACTAATCCAGGAATTTGGAGTCCGAGCATGATTAGTATCAAATTATCAGTATTAATTCAGAGGTTAAGAAAACCAAGAAAAATTAATGTCAAAACTACTTAAAAGTTAAGGTTTAATTTGAAGACTAAGATAAAAAGTCTAAATTTTGTTTTTTTTTATTTGACGAATGATTATGTCTATTGATAAAAATGACTCAGCTAGTTATAAAGACAAAACCCCGAAAATAGAAAACCATACTCTAATAGGATTAAAACTCTTAAATAAAAATAGATTAGAAAATATCTAATCTAATTGGTACAACGGGTTGCATATTCAAATAAATCCATCAAAACTCATGATCCATCTCTCATATTTTGGATAAGTGTAAAGAAGACCTCCAACAATTATAATATAAATGGTCTCTCTTCTTTAAGTGATTCTTCAACTTTCTTATTGACCTTTTACTTTCTTATACATGAAATAGAAGCATTTAGTGGATATTAACTACAGTCCCACGATTGTTTCAAAGCAAATTTCGAGAACTATATAAAAAGAGAATTTTCACTTTCATCTCATAGCTCAATAAAAGTATGCACCAAACTTCTATCTTCTTTATGCAATTTCTTTTAACCTCTATTATCTACATCATTGATCGCGTCGATCCAACCGTTGTGAAAAAAGTTGCCGAAAAAATTAAGCAGTACCTATTTGAGACTTATTCTACTGTAGAGGTAATAATTCCAATTGAAAACGATCATTACTGTATCGGTCAAATCTTTAGACAACTATCTCCTTTGTGCGAACCCGCATCTATGTTCCACAACTACTCCCCCCTAGATTTTTCCGAACATATGGAGCCTTTATTTGGATTCAAGAGACTTTTAGAAATTGGCCGAACCCCACACACGATTTCCAATCTTGGGTTTGGTGATTAAGGCCTGAAGCTAGTCGGCATACTAAATTTGATAAACATCGTCCTAATAAAACATGCCTTGTTCCAGACAATATTTAATGGGTTTAACACTGTTTTGGTCCAAGTCCATAAATGAGTTTGCTTTCCACTTTGCCCCTACAAGCATCACTCTACTGGATATCACATGTATTTTAGGCGTACCGATCACAAGTCATAAGATAATTCCAACTCTGGCAGCAGACACGCCGAACCTAGAGAATGGTCGCGATAAGACATGTATCAATTTTGGCAATTTTTTGAAAGCTTATATAAAACCTGGAGGCGAACCTGTTCGCAAGGAAATGTTGACTTAATTCTTCAGTAGATTCGTTGTTTGCGACACTTCTTAAAATGTCAATAAGGATACTAGAAGCTTTCTACTACACTTGTTGATGGCCAAACTTTGAATCTTGGCGAGTGCATGGCGATCATTTACCGAGGCCTTTTTGATATGTTATCAGTAGCTGAACCTAGTGCCTGTAAAGTCTCAAGTGGACCGATCTGGATAGTATAATTTTGGTATCTATGTATTTCGCAGGACACATTGAGATTGACATTAGAGTAAAAAGTCAATGTCACACATACACTTTGCTCAAGGCTAAGCCCAAAATTGTGAATGTGTCTCTAGTGATCGACTTCTTTCTAACTAAGAGGCAAAGACCGCCTAACTCTTACTGTCCCTTAATCACTTGAAATTGTCCAACGATCTAGCCTGGCTATGGCTGTAGCGACCTCACTGAGGTAGAAGCATAAATAAAAAAAACACTTGCGGGTGTGAAGGTTACTTCCTCAGTACTTCGCTCGCCAACTTGGGTGATTACAAGGCTTACCCAACTCTCGGGTTATTGATTCTGGGAGTCATTGTACTTTCCCAAAGTTGCAAAATGGTCACCGAACAATTTTTTGTTCCAAAATGGTCACCGAACAATTTTTTGTTCCAAAATGGTCACAGTACTTTGTGATTAGTAACTTCCGGCGATCACTAAATAAAATCCGGTGACTTTTGTCCTATGTGGCTTGCCGGAAGCTGACTCACACTTTTCTTTTTGCCGGAAAATGTTTAAAAAATTAGGGAAGAAGATGATGATGTAGAAAAATAAGAGTGATATCGACAATGACATGGCAAAAAGAAAGGTGTGAGTAACCTTCCGGCAAGCCACGTAGGACAAAAGTTACCGGATTTCATTTGGTGATCGCCGGAAGTTACTAATCACAAAGTATAGTGACCATTTTGGAACAAAAAATTATTCGATGACCATTTTGCAATTTTGGAAAAGTACAATAACTCACAGAACCAATAACCCCCCCAACCCTCTGTAGCTTGATTGGAACGAACATAGTTCTCCACAAAATGAACTCACCTCTCTTATAGACATCAAGTATTTAGGTATACTTGAACACAAAGTACTTACCCCCAATCGGAGATATCCCATTTCCAAAAAACAATCATATGACTGATTCATTGTTCGTCGACTAGCAAGGGAGTAATGTGAATCAACACTTCAAATTTCAGACAAATAAAATTCTAGAAATGCATAACTTTTATATTCCTCCTCTTCATTGAAAAGCATCTCACGAAGAAGTTTTTATTTACAAAGAGGCCAATCCAATAAATCCGGAGGTAAAGATACTTCACTTTTTTTTTTAAATCATACATTTATCAAATTTTCTAAAAAAAATTCGACTTCTATTTGATCCCTAATACTCAATAAGTTTTCAAATTTCAATTAGAAATTTCTGGCTAATTTGAAAATCTTGTGCTGTTGTGGAGGAAATTCAAGAGAAATATCCAACTCCCTTACCTAATGATTAGGAGGTAATTATGAAGAAGCACTAAACCAATGTTAATTAAGAAAAGTCTTCTGAGAAGAAAACTCAGCAAGTTCGGCAAAAGGGGAAAACTGGGCAAAGTTTGGCAACTCAAATGGTAGACGAGGACGTTGATGTTTTTAGTTTTTGATGTCTTGAGACAGTTTGATTATTTTTTCAAATATCGGTATTCAATTGAATCAACGATTTTTGATGCCTAGATTCTAATATTTTATATTTGAATCAATAGAGTTTAGAAGTTAATTGCTGGAATTATTTGATAATCAACCGCTTTTAAATTATCCTTGTGTTTATTTGGGATCCGCTATATTAATATCTCAAAAAACAACTTTTAATGTATCCACTGATTTACTGTCACGTCAGGTGGGTTAAACAAATTGAGTTAAAAAAGAGGGACATCAAAGTTGTTTTTGAGATAGATTTAAGTAGCAATTTGCCCTCTCAACTTGTAAACAATGGGAATTAACGCATAAATTAATTTTGTGGGCAAATTAGTCATGAACTTGCTGATTGTGGGCAATTAGCCCCATTTAAAAAAAAAGTTTAAAATTTGATGGGGCAATTGAGGGACAAATAATTTACAAATTTAGGGGGAAAATTGTAAAATGGAGCTAATTGCCCATAATATACAAATTCATAATTAATTTGTCCACAAAATTAATTTGTGTGTTAATTGCTTATTGTCTGTAAATTGAGGGGGAAAATTGCTACTTAAATCTTTTTGAGATATATAACTTCTTCAACCAATTTGATGTGATAATAAAACAGTGGATTAAAAGTTGTTTTTTGATATATATATTTTTGGAGGGAAATTAAAACGAATAAAATACTGTCACATAAGGAGAGCTTTAAAGATTACAAAATGGCGACTTAAATAGCATTTTATACCGATATATGGTCCTAAGTCTTAATCTGCCCTTCCAAATTCCAACCTGGTCCTAACTCTTAATCTGCCCTTCCAAATTCCAACCTGGTCCTAACCTACCCTGATCAACCTAACCCTCATATCTAGTTAACAGCTGTTTAGAATTAGATTTTTAAATTCCCCTAGGCACTTTTCGGTAATTTTGTCTGCCCATAGAGATTCTTTCTGGTAACAGTTAGCTGGCTAAACCAGAGTGTACAGATTCTACTGGACGAACAGACGAGGAGATCTCAAATCAAAAAAAATGGCAACCAAAACGACGTCGTCTTCCTCTTCTTCGTCATCCTCAACAGCACCGCCACCACCGGAAGCAATTCCACCGCCGTCAATGGCGAAAAGAAAAAAAGGATTAGGATGGATAGAATGGCTAAGAGGATGGATGTACGTAATCCACGAGATGCTATTTCAAAGAATAATGGCGAGTCACTTGCAAAACCCTATGCCTTTGCCTCCTGTTAATGACCTCACTTGCATTGTTACTGGATCCACCAGTGGTATCGGCTCTGAAACCGCCAGGTTTTTTCTTCTGTTCGGTTTCTTTTTCGAATAGAATTCAATTGAACGTTATCTGTTTGATAAAATGACAAGCTGGTGTTTATTTTTCCATTTGGATTTCTTATGCTCCTAATGTTTTGGGTTTCTCGCTACTACCAACTACAGCAACTGATTGAACTGAATGCAGGCAATTGGCAGAGGCAGGGGCGCATGTTATAATGGCGGTCAGGAACACGAAAGGCGCTCATGAGCTGATTCGTAAGTGGCAGAATGAGTGGTCAGGAATTGGCCTTCCTCTAAATATTGAGGTGAAACTGATTTTTGTTAACATTTGTATATTGATGTTCATGTATGATTGGAAAAGGTTAATGAAAAATTGATGTTTTTGACTTTTTTTTTGTGTGGTTTATGAAGGTAATGGAACTTGATCTTCTGTCGTTGGAGTCTGTTGCGAAGTTTGCTGAAGCGTGGAATGCGCGTTCTGGACCTTTGCATGCTCTTATTAATAATGCTGGAATATTTGCTATTGGAGGTTGGTCTTTTCTAAACATTTACTTGTCATTTGCTGCTTGGTTTTGTTTATTTTGTTTATATTGTTGCAGCTTCATTATATTCCTTGTTTTTTAATTTAAATTTGTGATGGAGTCCACCTTTAAACTTGTGCTTTCAGGGCCTTAGAGAGCTTGTCTTTATGTGTTTTCAGCATGCTTAGATAGTGTATCTTCAGTTACTTGGATTTGTTTTATGCTCTCTATATCTTTGTTGATTTTTTTTTTTGCCAAAGATCTTTGTTGATTAGGCTGGGAGGTTATCTTCTTTTTTCTCTTTTCAAATTTGCGTGTTATCAAATAGGCTATAAAATTGGGTATTCCTATAAGCTTGGTTGTTCACTACTCATAAATACTTTTAGTAACAATAAGTGAATAGTACATGAACAATTATGTATGTTTTTTTTCAAGCGTTATCAACCTTTGAAGTTAGATATGATTTTCACATCCATTACATGGTGTCAAAAACTGATGATCGATTTTTTCTTGTATTCAGAACCACAAAAATTTTCAAAAGATGGGTATGAACAGCACATGCAAGTGAATCATCTAGCTCCAGCATTGCTTTCAATATTGCTTTTGCCATCCCTAATCAAAGGCTCTCCTAGCCGAATTATTAATGTGAATTCAGTTGTAAGTGTCGCAGTAAATAAAACTATAAAATACAAACCATTTGCTGCATTTTCATGTATCTTTTATGACCATCTTTGCGAATTCATGGAACATTATCTATCATCAGCTCTGAATGGTAGAAATTTGTGACTTTTACCATTTGCTATTCTGTTTAGCAGCTGCTGTTGTTAAGAGCAATATAGTCGAATACTGCTTTTGTCATCCCTAACTAAAGGCTTTCCAAGCCATACTATCAATATGAATTCAGTTGTACATGCTGTGCCATAAAAAATTTCTTACCTATTATGCTGATTTTCATTTAAGAAACATGCCAGCATCTTTGTAAATTTATGAAACATTAGTTACCGTCAGTAGTTGAATGGCATACATTTCTGAATTTTACCTAGTTGAATGGCATAAATTTCTGAATTTCTCCTACTACGGTGTTTAACAATTAATATTGTTGATCAGATAAAGAAGAAGTTTATTCACTAAATAGGAAGGAAGCTTGTGGACTCTCGCGATCATGTAGAACTGCATTTTAAAGTAGTATTTTGCTGTCTCTTTCATGCAATTGCAAAAACGATTCTAGGGTTTGTTTATAGTGAATATGCCAAGGGATCTATTTTAGATAAGAAGAATAGAAAAGACAACCAAATTATAACAAAACAACAGTAATAAGAGGGAAGATGGCCATTTCTTTCAGATAACACGTAGCAGGAAACTCATGAAGCAGTGGCTACCCAGGGAAGCCTTGATCTTCTCTTCCCATGTTGCAAAAACCTGCAACCAACTATATTAGGAATCTATGCGAAAAAGGAAATGAAGAAGAGGACAGGATGGTACCACCTAATCATTGAGTAATGATGTCAAATTTGATTATCCTCTTTTGAGATCTGTAATTTCCTTCAACAAAAGACACCAATAGCCTGGCTTGTATTCCCCATCAAATACTTCATGGAGAGAACATTTTGTTTGTGCTGTAGTAGATCTAAAGAAAACTAATTTCTAGTACTTTTAGTTTGAATATGTAACTTCTCTCATCAACCGCTTTTATCTAGTTCACTAACATGTCATCATCATATAACATCTAAGTTTTTCTAGACCTTGCTATTTCATGTGGGGTTGGTTTTAACATTTTTTTCTTTTGCAGATGCATTACGTTGGCTTTGTTGACACAGAGGACATGAATGTTGTTTCTGGGAAGCGAAAGTATACAAGCTTATTGGGCTACTCTAGCAGCAAGTTAGCACAGGTGCTCTTGTCATAAATTATTTCCTCAGTAGTTTAATTGAAGAAGCCTTTGCATTATTGTTTATGTTTTTTCCAACCTTGCTTCCATATAAGTTCATGTCGCTTTTATGTGACATGGGATTGAGTGATATGTTTTTTTACTCCCCTCCACTTCCTCAAACTTTTACCCCATTCTTGAAGGGGAACAAGCTATTTGAAGGTTTTTCTTCCCTTTGCTCCTGAGTTCAAACAATACATTACTATTTATGCTTTAACAGGTTGATTGTTAATGCTTGTAGTTGTGCATAGAGTAAGTCCTTGATTAAATGGATACTTGATTAATTTTATTACTGGTTAAGCGCACTTGAAATTTTTCCCAAGTGAGTGCGTGAATGTAGAGGTAAAAGTACACCTCTTTCAACATTTGTGACCATTTATGTAGTGAATTTTAAATGTCGTGGCCTTTGAATTGCAGGTTATGTTTAGTAGTGTTCTTCATAAGCGCCTTCCTGCAGAAGCCGGCATCAATGTAGTATGCGTCTCTCCTGGAGTTGTCCAGACCAATGTTGTAAGTCTCCTGAGAGATATTAACTTTATTTTTTTAATTTTGTGTAAATACATGAGCATGTTTTTGTGTGTTTTCTACTCTTTCTTGTATAGAGAAGTAATTTGTATGATCGTACTGGACTGAAAAGGTTTCAAGGGAATGTGATGATAGAATGTTTTGCAAGAGTGAGAACTTTTTCGTCCTGCAAAAGAGATGAAAATTATCGATATTTCTCTTCAAATAACTTGCTCTGCTGCCACTTATTTTACCGTCTTTTAAAAGCATGGCCTGTTTTTCTAATTTATACGTTTCCGCAATAATCTGAAGTTATAAATTTTCATTTGAGCCTTGTTTTGGTACTTCTACCATTGCTATTAAGTGTTTCAGGAACCAACTAATATTTTACTAGAATCTATCCCTGATACTGGCTGCTGAGTTTTTCTAAAGAATGCTAAAATCTAATCATTTTTCTTAACAATTTTGTGAGAATTTGTGCATGGTCTTCAAATATATTTAACCATGAATTCTTGATTCCTTTGTCATTTACATTAGACTTAGATATGCTTATTCAAAGCTGGTTTATCCTTGTGATTTTTATTAAAAAGCTTCAAATCATATATAATTCATGCTGTGCTTTATGCCTATTGGTCTGCATATCGTATGTGCTGTCTGCTTTGATTCGTGCCTCTAATCATTCCCAATACTAAATAGCTCTAGTCATCTCTGCAAGTGAATGTTTAATAGGATAACAAATATAGAAATAGAATGGTGAAGCACCCACCATTCAAAATAAATTTGGGAACTGAATATTTTCGACAGGTAGAGTAGAAGATACACCTTTAACAAGAGTTCCATCGGATAAGTTAGGTTAGGATGTGGTTTACCACTGACCATAGTTGATGATATTATCCATGTTAATTAACATTGATATAGTTAAAGTTATAGACATTAATGTCCTTTTCTCTTTGATATAGCATAACATAAATTTGGCTTCATTTCTTCACAATCACTGCCGTCCTTCCACCCCACAATCTTCTCCCAACACATTGGAAGCATCAATTATTTCTAAGAAGATTTCTAAGGATTCATTTTATTGTTCATTTTTGAAACATCCATCTTAGTGTAATCTTTAGCTCTTTTCATGTTGGTCTTTTGTCTTCTGTTGCAATGGGCACAATTCACTTATCTTGTTGTTCCAGTTTGTTCATACAATTAAAATTCATTGGAATATAGAGCTGAAATTATAAGAAGCAGAACTAACAAATTATCAGTTCAGTGAGTTTTTTTTTTTTTGAAACTCAGATCAGTTTAGTGAGTAAGTTAATTAATTCGAGTGAATAGTTTGATTGGAGTATTTCCTTTTAAAGTTTACATTTTTGTTGCCCAACTAAACATCTACTCAGATTACATTATTATGTATGTATGTCAAATTATATGATCATGCCTTACACTGTATTTCAAATTTATCTGAGCGCAGGCAAGGGATCTTCCCAGAATCGTGCAAGCAGGTTACCGCCTGATACCGTATTTTATCTTCAGTCCGCAGGAGGGTAAGTCTTCCAAATGCCAGTACATTGTTTCTTATCAACTGCATTGGACAGTAACGCCAGCTTCTTATAGTGATATTATCAAATTTAAATGAGTGGTGATCCTTAAATTTTTGCCTAGTCCAATTAAATTTGAGTTCTAGTAATCTATTTCAGTAAACTAATATCTATTTACATACAAAAGATCAAATGAAACATTCGATTTTGTTTCCATGTGCGATACGCTTTCCAGAGTTCTTTTAATCAAGGGCCAAAGTTGATTTAAAAAAGTGTCCATGTTTGTTCATTCGAAAAAATTAAGCTGCATCAATAATTATTATATGATATAAAGTAATAGAAAATGATCTTTCCAATCAAAAATGATAGTGGATAAGGCACATAATAGTTTGTCTGGAATGATCTCACGGTGAGCCTACCTTAAACTTTTTAAGGGAAAAAGGAGTGTGGCAAGTATTGAAAGAAAGTGATGAGAAGCTCAATCTAAAGTTGTTCAATTCGATACTGTTTCAGGTTCGAGAAGTGCTCTTTTTTCAGCCACCGATCCTCAAGTTCCAGAATACTGTGAACATTTAAAAGCAGATGAGTGGCCTGTTTGTGCGTTCATCTCTCAAGATTGTCGACCAACAAATCCTTCCGAGGAAGCACACAGTATTGAAACTTCGCATAGATTGTGGGAAAAGACATTAGAGATGATTGGCCTTCCTTCAGATGCAGTGGAAAGACTTGTGGAAGGGGAAGAAGTTACATGTCGCTATGGAAACCATCAGGAGTAGTCTGTGTTGCTGTAACACGCAAAATTATTAGTTCTTACTGGGTAGCTTACGTGGAAAGGCCGTTCCTGCATGATGTATCTGTAACGTTTTAAAATCAGTTATCAAGTAATTTTATTTGTTATAGGATTGGATTTTCATCACTGCTAGCAATTGTTATATTTAGTGATACGGAATGGCCGCAAAAGTTTGTAACCATCTTCACTGTAACCCTCTGAATAAAATTCTTAGAAAATGTTATTAGAAATCAATTGATACTTCTACTGTTGTTTGAGGAGGTAGCGATAAAAAATGTAAGTATTTCATTTGGATTTTTGATAGATTTTTGTATTAAAAAGCTACATGACTTGCATGGAATCAAAGTATAAGATCATGACAAATGCAGTTGATTTAATGAAAAAATAGTTTACTCTATAAATTTCTTTTGATCTAAGCTCGGCTTCATGCTTTCAGAACACTGAAATTGGACTCCTTACGAAGTGCACTCCATCGGACCATATCAGCCTACCAAAAGCAGAGTCGTGAGTCTCTAGTCCCTCTCTTTATTGTCGCTTTGAATTTTTTCTCTTGATACATCTTGTTAAATTTCAAACTCGCCATACAGACCTTGAATGATAATCTTCTAGACACTCGGACACAGGACTTTATATATGCCTGCCGTTCCCACATTCTTTAAGGTTCAAGTCAATGTTACATTATCTAAGAGATCGGGGATAGTGATTGCTGGGTAGTTGAAGTCCAGCAGACTAATGTTGGCTGATGGGCACTTATACGACTTGTCGGAAATTGACATTGCGGATTTATTGTAGCCAAGAGAGCATAGAAGATTCAAGTAACCAATAGTACTTAAATCATAAACCAAGCCTGGATCAATTGCTCGATCTGGCATGAGTTGGCAATAACTGTATCCGAAAGGGGTTGCTTCCTCAAAGAAAATTGGCCTTTTGATATTACTTCTGGTTCTTGCTGAAACATTGTAATCATTTGAGGAGACTGAGGGGTTACTAAAGTGAAGTGTTTGGCAAGAATTAACTTGTAGTACCTGTGGTCATGATTTCAGTTTTAATTGCAGAAGGACTCCAATCAGGATGCATGCTTTTCAGAAGAGCAGCAATTCCAACAACATGAGTGGTTGACGCTGAAGTTCCTGAAAGAATTGCAAACGGAACATCGATGGTCTTTCCGTTGAGATGTCGGCCCTTTGTTCCCTACATAAGCAGCTAAAATGTCGACTCCAGGTGCAATGATATCAGGCTGAAACGTTATAGTAAGAAATCAAACATTAGCTTTAAACATAGATGGTTATGTTGCACGGAAATCTCTCAAGTTTTATATTTCAGTGTTCCATTTTCATTTTCAAAACCAAATCTATATTTATAACCTATTCTCGTGATAAATGTGGTTTCACCGTTTCGTGTTTTCCATTTTAGCGTTTTCATTTCAGTGTTACATAGATAGATGGTATCTTCCAAATCAAAAGTAGTAGTAGTTAATGCAAAGCTTGTATATTCAAATTAGACCAACGTTTGAATTTACGGAGATTCCAGGTTAGTGGAAGTGACAGAAGAAAGGTTGAAACCTTATCACGACCGGTTAATACACTTCTTCTTCTCGCATTATCGAAATCGAGGTATTTCTCTGATCATTTATCTAATTATTTGAGCACTAGAACTTCTTGCTTTGCCAGAAGATGGAGTCTCTAGATTACTTCTTGACATCGGTATGTTTATGTTTGTACTCGTATGCATGTTCTTCACATAGTCATAATAATACTAAATATACGTTCTCAGTAATTTGAGATTTTCATTAGCATAGATAACAGTGGGAGAATTGATATTTTTATATAACATATTTTCTTCATCAATTAGTTTGCCCCGTCGATATGCAATGCTAATTAGTATTCGATCAATGAAAATTATGATAAATTAAAATTTTATATTCTTCATGTATGATTTTTGTTAGAACCGTTTTTGCCTCTTCTGAATTTTATACTGTCATTAAAATTATCAAGTATTTTTACAAATGCCTATTCTAAATCTTGTTAATTTGTTCATTAGAAGTGTCTGAGAATTTTTTTATTTCCTATTACAAAAAAAATCCGAATGCCCATTTGCTCATGCCTTTGCTGTAATTTCTGCATAGAATCACAATAACCATTTTGGTCACATATTATTGCTTATACAACAACTGCTAACCTGCCGCTATACCATAGCCTTTGCAGTGTATATAAAAATGTAAGCGAAAATGGAAGAATTGAAGAATGCGAAATAAAAATCACTTCCTCACTATATTTTAAAATTCTTCGTCTAACTCGAAAATTCCAACGACTTTTCGTCTTTATTCGAGGAAGACGGAGTATATGATACATCTGTTGTATCAACAAATGCTGGCTGCTTAGGGGATGGAAATGTTGCAGTATCACTAGTGTTGCTCAGCATGGCAACAACATTTGACATGGTGGGACGATCTGCTGGATCTTGTTGTACACATAATAGTGCAATGTGTAGACACTTTAGAAATTCATTTCTTATACAATTTCCGTTGAGTGTACCGTCCATCAAATTTAGAGCCTTGTCTTCTTCCCACAATCTCCATGCCTGGCAATGTCATGTTAGTTAAATTATCAAGTTAAGGAATCGTTTAGATAATAAGCAACACTTACATAAGCTAGGAGGTTCAAGGCCGGTGTTGTCTTAAAAACTCCGATGCTCCTTCTTCCACTCAGAATCTCTAGGACAACTACTCCGAAGCTAAAAACATCCGATTTATCTGAGAATACTCCGTCTAATGCATACTCTGGGGACATATACCCACTGCATTTCATCAGTTATCACCATTTATGTTACACCGAAATAGAAAAACAAATCCGGGGCTGAATATAATTCTGTAAAAATATAATCCTTAATTAATCTTACTATGTTCCAATGACTCTGTTTGTGGTTCCCTCTGTTTGTTTGCCTTCAAATATCCTTGCCAGACCAAAATCAGAAATCTTGGGGTTCATTTCTTCATCTAGTAATATGTTGCTTGTTTTCAAATCTCTATGAATAATCCTCAGCCTTGAATCTTGATGCAGATAAAGAATCCCTCGAGCAACTCCCGCAATGATGTTGAACCGCATCTCCCAATTCAAATGAACGCTTAGTTGTTCATCTTCAAGGCGACATATATTAATAACAATCAGTAGTTCACGACAAGCTTCTTTAATGCATTATATATTCGGAAAAATATTGCAATATTAACATTTCATGATGGACCACTCTTGTATAAGTGAAAAAAATTTCCCTATACCGATATAGTTTATCATGCAAGACTTACCGAAAAGGAAGAAGTCTAAGCTTTTATTAGACATATATTCATAAAGCAATAACTTCTCTTCTCCTTTAATGCAATAGCCCAAAAGTCTGACGAGATTTCTATGTTGAAGTCTAGCGATCAGCACAACCTCGTTTTTAAATTCCTCTAATCCTTGTCCTGAAACACTTGACAATCTCTTTATAGCAATTTCCCGACCTCCGGGAAAAACACCCTGAAACCGACATTGTAATTATGGTTATTCACTGTCAAACTACCAATCCACCCAAAAGTTCTAACTCAGAGATGCAAAGGATTAGACTCTAGACTTTACGATTATAAACACTCTGATATTATATCAAGTAACCAATCCAACAATTAGGGAATAGAAGAAAACTTAATGACTAAAGAAGAATTTACCTTGTAAACAGGCCCGAATCCTCCTCGTCCAAGCTTGTTAAACTCCGAGAAATTATTTGTAGCGGCTAGTATGCTGTCTAAATCAAAAGAAGGCACATCTATGGCGTTTTTGTCCTCTTCCTTGAAATCTTCGGAGTCTATAAAGTCCTTGACACGTTTCTCAGTGCCATATAAAATAGTTGCATTTCTTTCGGTGCTTTCTCTTCTTTCTGAATTCAAGAAAATAAAAATAAGTGTAAACTACATGTTTATCACATGAAGATGAAGAACTTATATTCTATTCACCTTTTCTTCTGGCCATTTGTCTCCTCCATATGAAAGTAATAGCACAGGAAAGAAGTATGACACTTGCAATTGTCAATCCAATTCCAATGATCAACGCCAATGGTTTCTTTCCTTTTGAAGATTTTCCATATAATTCATGGTTTTTCACATCTACAAGGAGGCAAAAGAATTTTTTTCTGTTAGTGAACGCTTGAAAATGGAAATGGAAATGCATTATGATAAGATATTCACCAGAAGTACAATTCAGAGCTGAGCCATTCCATCGAAAGTTGGCATTGCATAGGCACCTCCTCTGCATACCATTTGATGTCACATTGCATACCGAATATGGCCAATCCTTACAATCAGCAGAAGTTTCGCAGCTTGGCTCAACAGGTGGATCCCAACTTATCTCTATTTCAGTGATATCTTTTGATGAAATATCAGGACTAAGTTCTGCGTCAGCCCCGCAGAATGGTGTCACTTTTTTCAATTTGAAAGGTAACGAGTCTAATGACTGGTTGAGCATCAAAACTGTGCTAGTTCTGGCATTGCAGTTATCTAATGCTTTTGCTTGGATGACAAATGTTCCTGTATCTGGATTGATGTTAGTGACATTGTAGATGCCACCGGGTGCTTTAAACCTCAGCTTGCCCTCAGACGTGTTGCAGTCGAAGCTGAAGTAGGTAGGGTCCCCGCAATTTAACCCAGTGCTTAGAGGATAAGGAATCACATCTGCTCCACAAGCTCCACAACTTCTGATAGTTGATTCTGCAAAAAAGGCGAAGGTCGTCTTCTATATATAGTGAGGAATGAAATGCTGAAACAAGCAAAACACGAAAACTGAAAATAGAGTTTCGGATTCTCAGAAGTCTTTTTCTTATAGGAATTGAAAAGTTTCCGTGCAACATGGGTCATCATGTTAAGCTCAAAACATTAACTTCCTTCAAATGACTGAAGTTGGAAATCTAATTATTGTTGGTTACTAAAACAACATTGTTCAAACGGGAAACCAGTTTTTTTTTTTCGAATCTATCGACGTTCTAAAAGAAGTTTTGTTTTCAAAAATAGGGGCTTCTGAAACATTTCCGAAATGCTTAAACATTAATGAAGTTAAGGTGCGTTATGAGCTATCAGTAAAAGTATATACCCAAATTTGATACCCGAACAAAGAGGTCATGACCGCCATTAGCATACTCCTCCTGCAGATTTTTAAGATCCTCAGTCCAAATCCAGCAAGTAGAATTAATAGGTTTGATATCACTCCCTGTACTGTTTTTCTCTTCACTATAGGAATAAGCTAGGCACCGACAATTTTTGAGACACTGATCTCTACATTCTGTCACATTTTTAACATCAAGCTTTATTTCTGTGTTCTCGACTCTCATCATTTTCAAGTTCAAGAACATGTCGTCATCTATGCCACACGCAGTTGATTTACTGATGCATCCACTAGTAAAGATTCCCTTGCTCCATTCATCTGCAAGTTTAGGCTTGAAACCTGCCAAACATTTACATAACATCTTGTTGTTATTATTGCAGCTGCCAAATACCCCACAAGCTTCAAGAACACTGCACCGATCTTTTGGCTGCTGCCACTCCAATGACCATTCACCTCGATCCGTCAAGCTCCAATATTGTATTTCCCCATTAAAACTTATCACGACCCTTGTATTATTGTAATTGTAAGATGATGAATAAACTGTGGTTCCGTTGAGTCGAACACTTGTGTAGTTCAGCAAAAGATGCGATACTTTAGAAGGTACCTTTTCTGATGTGAAGAATTCACCAGAAACTCCACTTTTCCAATGAGCTATATAATCATTCAAAATGACAAACTGGTTCTTGTTATTTTGATCTTGCTTAAACATGAACTTTCCTGGTGCTGGGTCAACTTGACTAGTCCATGAAGTCAACATAATAATATGCTTGAGATTCATGCCCGGAAGGAATGTATCGGTTGGGTGTTCAAAGCTCTGCCATACCATCATTCCCACTTGATTTGTTAAGATCAAATTTCCAGAATCCATTAATCTAGCCTCCAGCTTGTATCTTACTTGTGCTTTAAGGTTTGTAGACCAAGAAGATTTTCCAAATGGATCAAAAACTTCCAAGTTACCACTTTGAACAGAAAAATAGCCACCTGTATTCAAAAGTGGCTTTTCTCTATTGGCAACCCATACAACTGTTCTTGGGTCCAACTTGTAATACCATATTCCGACGTACCGAGCGTTCTCAGAAGTTCCGGCAGGAGTGAAAAAACCAAGTTCAAATCTCCCACCAGCTGAAATAAGAGTTTCTCCATCTCTAAGAGTGGTGTTTACTGCAATGGTATCTGCAGCATATGAATATAGAAGTAGAGAGCACAATATGATCATCTCACAGCAAATACAGATGATAACTGCTGCCATATTGTCTAGTATAGATTAGAAGAATAGCGTATTATGTCTGCTGCTCTTTCTTAGCCATTAGACACTCATCTTTCTATAGAATAGTCAATGAAATAATTTTCCCATGTTTTGGTTAAATTGTTACCATGGGGACCAATTGCTTTGTATAGTAGAGATCATAATTCTGTGACATCACAAATGCCAACAGCTTAAAGACAACCAAAATATAAATGCATTCATAGTCTATCGCAACTTGCAACTCGTAAACGGTAGCCACACGTAATTTGTAATAGATTTGAGTCGAGTCGGAATGTTTTTATTTTTAAAGATTTGATCCCATTAGTATCTAGATCGATCAAACTGTACATGACTTGTATGAAATCATATAGTAATAACATAGTTTTTGAAGAAAAATTTCAGTTGAGATTACATTTATTTAGTACTTACCGTTAACCTTTATTGATTCAATAACTACTTTTAAGAGATTACCTTGCAATGCACTTCAAATAGACTAATATTCGATTTACTACAAGAAACGAGTAGAATACATTTTACGATTTCATTATAAGCGCAAGAATTCATGCTTTCAGAAAACCGTAACTGGACTCCTTACGGAATGCACTCCATCAGACCATATCAGCCTACCAAAAGCAGAGCTGTGAGTCTCTAGTCCCTCTCTCTTTATTGTCACCTTGAATGTTTTCTTTTCATACATCTTAGTGAACTTCAAACTTGTCGGGTCGACCTTGATTGACAATCCCTTAGGCATTTGAATACGGACTTTATATACCCCTGGAGTTCCTACATTCTTTAAGGTTCTAGTCACTGTTACATTATCCAAGAGATCAGGGAGAGTGATTGTTGGGTAGTTGAAGTCCAGCAGACTGATGTTGGTTGATGGGCACTTATACGACTTGTCGAAAACTGACATTTCCGTTTTGTTGTTACCAAGGGAGCATAGAAAATTCAAGTAATCTTTAGTACTTAGATCATAAACCAAGCCTGGATCCATTGCTCGGTTTGGCATGATATGGCCAGAACCGTATGAAAAAGGGCCTGCCTTGAAATTTTCCTCGGCGAAAATAGGCTTTCTGACATTATCTCTAGTTCTTGCTGAAATATCAGAAAAGTTATATGCGGAGTTTGTTAGGAAAAATAGAATGTTGTCTATATTGCACGGAAACTTTTGAGACCTACATTTTAACAACGCTTCAGAAATTGTATATTTACAAGCTATTTTTATAGAACATATCATTTTTCCGTGTCCTAATTCAGCATTCTCCATTTCAATGTTTTCATTTCCGTGCAACATACAATGTTGTGCAAGAAAGTAGTACCTGTTGTCATGATTGCAGATTTAATTGCAGAAGGACTCCAATCAGGATGCAATGTTTTAAGAAGACCGGCAATGCCAGCAACATGAGGAGCTGCCATTGAAGTTCCAAAAAGAATAGTGAACGGAACATGTCTATGGTCTTCGTAATTGTTTGCAGTAACCGGCCCTTTGTTTTGTACAAATGCAGCTAAAATGTTGACTCCAGGTGCTAAAATATCAGGCTGAAATACATGTAAGAAATTTGATGCAAGTCATAGTTATTTGTGATGCAAGTCATAGTATCTATATTACCAGAAAATTGTGGAGTTCTACGTTTTGACATTTCGTTACTTTTTCTTCCCCGAAACACTTTTGAAAATTTGAAATTTCAGATTTATAGCTTAAAAAAATGTTGTTTCTCTCTGTTTTT
This sequence comes from Mercurialis annua, assembly GCF_937616625.2. NCBI lineage: Eukaryota > Viridiplantae > Streptophyta > Magnoliopsida > Malpighiales > Euphorbiaceae > Mercurialis > Mercurialis annua. The sequence continues at coordinate 12,263,707 of NC_065570.1, forward strand.
CTTTCAGCATTTACCCGTTTCACTGTTTTCATTTCCATGTAACATAGATAGTAGTTAATGGTTGAAGTGGATAATGCACCTTAAGGATTTCTCGAGTAATCCGACTAGGTCCAGTAGATGAAAATGCAGCCACGACAGGTGCAGGTGCAGCGTCTTTTCCATACACTGTTCCACCACTTATATAAGCTACCGGGGACCTAAACATCACGAAAAAACATTAGAGTTTTATGCTAAATGCTGACATATCCATATATCCATTACATAGGTTGCAAACATGAAACATGGAGCTTTACTTAGTACTGTTTATGTAAGACAAAATCCGTTGACCATCGTCTTCAAAAACAACTGAAGTAGGAACGAAGTGAGGTTCAAAATCATCGGCAAATTCAGATCTAGCAATTATCACTCCAATGCCACCAGCTTGAGACACAACAAAGCTCTTATCAATGTCCGAAACAAAATTGCTTGCACAATAAACAATTTTTCCTTTAACCTTGCTTGGTTCGAGGGATCCATGAGCGCATGACTGCCTGCAAACCAAATAAGAAGAAACCGACATTTAAAACTGCGTAATTCACGAGAGATTCTTAGGTTAATCCAGTTAACTCAATCGCCATTTGGTGTCATTTCTATTAATTGGTAACTGTAACCCAAAACCTACATATACAGTGAACTGGATTCACCTAAGAATTTCTTATAAATCAGTAATGTTAACATAGTAAATGGAATCATTTCTCTGCTTACGCTTCATCGGAGGAAGCATTGGCAGCCTTGGCATCCAAAGCGTAAACCAGCGGATAATACTTCTTAGCAGGTAAAGTATTGGTATGGAAACTGAGGCTTCCCTGCTCATACATTGAGAAACAAATGATAGATTAGTCAAATTACATTATCTATTCCACTCTAGATAAATTCATTTAGTAAATAATTTATGATCACTTCTACATAACTCAATATAAATAAAATGCAAACCTTGATTTTCTTTTTATTTCCAAGTGTGGTATCAGAAGTAAAATTGCGATCAATAGTACCAGCTCCAACTGTGAGCATCCAAGGTGCTACATTTCGCACCCTTCCTCCTTCGCCCTCTCCTTGATTCCCAGCCGATGCAACCACAAGAATCCCATTACTAACCGCATGAAAAGATCCAACCGATATAGCATCCTCCGCGTAAGGGGAGGGGCGACTACTAAGGGAAAGGTTTATAATATCAACACCATCATGAATAGCAGCATCAAATCCAGCTAAAATATCAGCAGAATCGCAGCCTCTCCAGCAAACTTTGTACGAAGCAACTCGAGCATTAGGAGCACCTCCTTTTGCAGTTCCATTGGCTGAACCAAGCAGGTTAGCACCTGGAACAAACCGACCGCCAGCTGTGGAAAGCGTGTGCGTGCCATGACCATCTCTATCTCGAGCATCGATTTCCGAGGAATTGAGAGCAATGCCGGAAGCTTCAAAGCCCTTGCTGAAGTATCTTGCCCCTATTAGCTTCTTGTTGCATTTGAAACCATTTTTTGTATCACATTGACCTTTCCAATTTGATGGTATAGGTCCCATACCTTCATCATTGAAGCTTTCCGATTCCGGCCACACACCTATATATGTGAATTACTTTTGAGAAACTAAGTACCAATTAGTGCAGTATAATAAAATAAGGTTGTATGAATAAAAATTCTAATGCTAAACTGGACTACATTATGGGATAGAACTACAACTATGGGACATACAAAGTAAAGACATAAAATTTGTCAAGATGGAATGTTTTATACAAACAAATATGGACAACCACTCCACTCAAAAGGTATCAAAATTTTAAGTAAAAATCAGAAAATTGTGTTTATATAAACCGAGTACATTACACACAGCAATTCAATTTAGAATCTATATAGTTTAAATTTATTTATTGAGACATATATTATATTTTCATTAATCAAGTTCAAAACAGTTATTACACGTGTCAAACATCCAGTAAATGGATATATATACATACGGGGTAATTTTCTAGAAATAAATACTATCTTGGTTTCATTTATATATTCCATTTCTTTTGAAATGACTTAAAAAGTATGTTTCATTTTTATAATTAGTCTTTTTAATTTTTCTTTATTATTTATATATTCAATTTTAAATAATGAATTAATATAAAAGAAATTTGAGATTTTTTAGTTAAAAAAGGTGCCATCTAGAGTATTTTATTATATAAATAAATGTAACTTCATCCATTTAGCACAAATTGAATGAATAACAATTCATTTCATCAAATAGTTAAACAGATAAAGTACTTTATAAACAAAATAATCACAGAAAATCTCTATCACAAAGTGTCTGCAGTTACTTAATTTTTTTTATTGAGTTAATATTACTTTTTCCAATGTATAGTTGTTGGATGAATAAGAATCACTTTTCAGTCAGTGGCAAACTAACAAATTTTTTATAAGATGGATAAAATTATAATGAAAGTTTGTAAAATGGGTAAAATGGACAAAAATGTAAATTTTAAGATGGTAAAACTATATTATTCAATTCTATAATGTTTTTATAAAAGAATTCAAAGTTATTCATAGAAAAAAAAAAGAATTCAAAGTTACAAGGTGGACAATTGCCCAACATAATCTCTTTCTTCCTCGATCCGCCTCTGCTTTCATTCGATTGTTAAATAAGTAAAATACGCTAAATATTATTTTATCCGCTTATCATATTAAAAGTGAGTAGTGTAATAATTACCACTGTCAAGATTTGCTACAATGGCATCTTCTCCAAATCTTGCTTTTGGCCAGAGAGAATGAGCAAGAACTTCTCCATTTCTTTCTAATCCAAGAAACTCCCATGATCTTGTTGTATCTAGCTCATATTTTACTTCACTCGGAAAAATCGATACGACCTCCGGATGCTCTGATTTCACATTCAACACAAAACAAATCAAACTCTGCATCACAAAACAAACTGAACAAAATAAAAATAAAATCATACTCGAAATCTTTTCGACTTCTTCGTCGTCAAGAACCGCAGCAAAACCATTGATAGAGTTAGTATACGAATAGAATATAGCCTCTCTTGCCTTCTCCTTTCTGCAAGCATATATGTGACATTAATTATAAACTCGAAAATATAATTGGTTAAGCGATAAGCAGGATTCTGCTATATCGCGGATTCAATTCCTCCCACAAGCGTTAGTTAGTTAGTTACATTGTCATGCAAGAACCAAGAAGCTCATAGTGTGAATTAGCAACTGCAGTGGCATGATCCAGTGTGGACGAGAGTTGAGATCCATGGGAATGGCCTCCTAAGTAGACCACATAAGACTGAAAAAAAATAGAAAAAGATAATTATATTTTGGAATTAAAGAAAATGATAATGTAACTAAAGGATGATTGCCTTGCGGGCAGCTTCTATTGGGCTCTGCAACAAAAACAAGAGAGGAAGGATAAAGTAAAAAATCCTCATAATATGGTGTTGCTCAACTGGGCAGACTGACCGACAAGTCAGTGCAAGCAATTATAGAGCACCTTTAGTTGTAGATGTACAGATATCTAAATTGAAAAATGGAAAAAGACATTATTTGGTCGGTTCGGTTTGGGCAATTATAGAGTACCTTTAGTCATAGATGTATAAATATTCTATTAAACTGATGATTTTTGATCGGTTCGGTCCGGTTTGTTCGATTTTAATATAAAAAATTGATTTTCAGATACCAGTTCAGTTTGGAATCTGAATTATCCAAATTAACTGAACCGACTGAAAAAACAGAAAAATGATTTTTTTTAAATTTTTTTTAATTCTTTCTTCTACTTTTATCAATTTTAATCGAACTGACCAATTTACCGACCTTTTCAGTTTTGATTTTTATTCGGTCGATTTGATTTTGATTTTTTATTCGATCGGTTCGATTCTAACTACTCAATCGATGATTTGGTTTGGAGATCGTGGGTTGCTCACCCAACTTAGAGTTTTGCCTTGTTTATTTAATTTATTGATAAATATAAGTGGGGCAAAGTATTACCGAGAAAGAATAGCATTTTTTTTTTCATTTTGTACATTTTCTTTTATAAACTTTCTATTAGATTCATCTGTCTTTATCCTTTATTTTAAAAGACCAACCTGTTGTTTGATATTTGATTGAAAAAAAAAATTGAATTATTGAACATCATTTTTTTATTATAAATAATTATGAACTTCATTTATTATTATTTGATATTTGATATTATGATAATTTAATTTTAATTTTAATTTTTTAACAACATGATATTATTCAATTAATATAATGAATTATCGCTTATGTGGCCTATAAAAAGTTATGTGGTGCTGATTCCTTTATTGCTACATAAATAATTATTGATTTGGATTGTGATGGTAAACTTTCATTTTAATAAAATGAAAGTTTAATTATTAAAATTTTAAAATGAAACGATGGTTGTAGAAGTGTAAAAAGTTTATAGTTCATTAATCATAAAAAAATGATCTGTTTGATATTGTATATTTTTTAAAAAAATTCTAAAATATATTAACTTCTTAATATAATTATACAAATTTAAATTGATAGTTAAATTTATATACTATCAATTGTTAAAAAAAATATTATATATATCAACTTTTGAGATTTCATTTGATAGGAAAAGAAGATAATAACAGCTGCCGTTGGCATTTTCTTAGCCATTAGACACTTAATATCTTTTTATATATTTCGCAAAGCAATAAATCTGCCACTACAGAACATGCTCACTGACTATGGCATAGTCAATGCCCCAATTTTAAGTAAATGTTCGTTCCTCTATTTTATTACTTTTATTTGAAAAGTCTCTATCTCAAAAATAGTATTACCGGTTCTTTTACTTATTTTGCGATTTTTATGTGACTAGATAAAAAAATATTATAGTAGAAAGACTGGAAAGATAAATTTTTCGAAATAAAGACTTCTCGAATATAAGTATTAAATTACAAGGGCTTCGAAATAAATTTAGCATAAATATTCTAATGCCAAACCCATCATGAGTTTTATGTACTTTTATTATTTGGTTTATTTGTTTTTTTTATATTGTCTTTAGTTTTTATATTTAATTTATTATGAATTTTTAAATTCTTTTTGGATGGAAAATGAATATGCACTACTATCCCGGTGAACCGCGCGTGAGGACAAACTAAAAAGAGACTAGATAAACAAAAATATAAAAACATATTGGATAAAAAAAAGTAATCCAATGATTAAAATCCACTTTATCATTTTTCACGTGGTAATGGTAACAGCGACTAGATATACACATATAAATCCCGTTCAAAAATGGAACTACTAGATCATATCCATTCAAATTTCTTGTATTTTCCATTCTTATTCTCATTCTCATTTCAAAACCTCCAATAAATAATTACTATTTGGTTTTAAATCATACAATATTTCAACATTTTTTTCTTTACTTATCTATGGAGGTAAACAATATATCACTTAGTATCCGTATTTGATTGCTTCTGCAAAAGCTTTGAGAGAAATTTTAAGTTTTTGATCAAACAGTACATGACTTGTATGATATCAAATAGTAAAACCATAGTTTCTGAAGAGAAATTTCAAGTTGAGATTACATTTGTTTAGTACATATCATTAACCTTAATTGATTCAACAGCTATATCCAAATATTACTTGCAATGCACTTCAAATAGAGTAATATTCAACTTAATTTAAGAAACGAGTAGTATACATTTTATGATCTCAATAAAGGCGCACGAAACTTTTGAGTTCATGCTTTCAGAAAACCGTAATCGGACTCCTTACAAAGTGATCTCCATCAGACCATATCAGCCTACCAACACCAAAGCTGTCTAGTCCCTCTCTCTTTATTGTCACCTTGAAACTTTTCTGTTGATACATCTTGCTGAATTTCAAACTCGTCGGATCCACCTTGATTGATAATCCTTTAGGCGCTTGAACACGAACTTTATATACACCTGAAGTTCCTACATTCTTTAAGGTTCTAGTTACTGTTACATTGTCCAAGAGATCAGGGAGAGTGATTGCTGGGTAGTTGAAGTCCAGTAGACTAATGTTGGTTGAGGGGCACTTATGCGACTTGTCGAAAACTGACATTTCCGTTTTGTTGTTGCCAAGGGAGCATAGAAAATTCAAGTAGTCTTTAGTACTTAAATCGTAAACCAAGCCTGGATCCATTGCTCGGTTTGGCATAATATGACCAGATCCGTATTCAAGAGGGGTTGCCTTGAAATTTTCCTCGGCGAAAATAGGCTTTCCGGCATTATCCCTAGTTCTTGCTGAAATATGAGACAATTTAAATGCAGAGAGTTTGTAAGAAAAAACCAAATCTTGGTTTTGTTGCATGAAAACCTTTTGAAACCTATACTTTGGCGTTCTGATTTTGGCAATTTTTTTTTTGATTCACAACTTTAATTATTTTCTAAACTATATGCTAAAAAATAATTTGGATATTCTGATTCGCCAATTTTATGAATTGAGACAAATTTATCAAATCTTTCAATTTAAACCTATTTTTGAGCAGATAATCCTTATTTTAAACCAAATTACATTTATAAACCGAAATTAGAGATCAGTTGTGTCAAATAATCATCCAAGTAACCAAAAACCTATAAAAATAAGTTCTGAAAATAGGTATAATTTGAGAATTGGATGTATATGTCTCAATTCGTAAAATTGATAGAGCAGAATGTTCAAATTATATTTTGGGGATATATTTGACAAAATGAAAACACTTTTGAAATTCCGAAATTTTATACCTACAATCTAATTTTATGAAAAAATATTGTTTCTATGTCTATTATTTTCAGAATTTTCTATTTCCATGCAACATATAATGTTGGCCAGGAAAGTAGTACCTGTGGTCATGATTGCAGATTTGATTGCAGAAGGACTCCAATCAGGATGAAAGGCTTTAAGAAGACCAGCAACGCCAGCAACATGAGGGGCTGCCATTGAAGTTCCAAAAAGAATAGTGAATGGAACATGTCTATGGTCTTCAGGTATAGAAGCCGGCCCTTTGTTTCGAACGTAAGCAGCTAAAATGTTCACGCCAGGAGCTAAGATATCAGGCTGAATCACATAATAGTACAAAATCCGACGTAAGTCATAGTTATTTGTAACAATTCTTCCGAATCAAACTACTAGTAGTAAATGGTTGAAGTGGATAATGCACCTTAAGGATTTCTGGAGTAATCGAATTAGGTCCAGTAGATGAAAATGCAGCGACGACAGGTGCTGGTGCAGCAGCTTTTCCATATACTGTTCCACCACTTATGTAAGCTACTGGTGACCTAAACATCGCGAAAAAAAACATTATTCTGAATGCTGACATATCCATAAATTCCATTGCATAGTTTGCAAAGATGAAAACAGAGAGCTTTACCTAGTGCTGTTTATATAAGATAAAATGTCTTCACCATCTTCTTCAAAAATAGCTGTAGTAGGAATGAAGTGAGGTTCAACTTTATCTGATAATACAGATCTAGCAAAGATCACTCCAACGCCACCAGCTTGCGCCACAACGAAGCTCTTATCAACGTCGAAAACAAAACTCCTTGCACAATACACAATTTTGCCTTTAACCTTGCTTGGTTCAAGGGATCCTTGAGCGCAGGACTGTCTGCAAACGAAATAAGAAAAAATCTACATCATAAATGCAAATTCTCAAGTGAATCCAGTTAACTCAATCACCCATTGATGTGGCTTCTATTTAATGGTAACTTTAATCCAATTACGTCACAGGAATGAAAAAGTTCATAATTCTACATGTGATGAATTGGTATCACCTAACCACTTTTCATAATTTTATGTTGACATGGTAAATGTAATCATTTATCGTCTTACGCATCATCAGAAGATGCATTGGAGGCCTTGGCATCCAAAGCATAAACCAGGGGATAGTACTTTTTAGCAGGTAAAGTATTGGTATGAAAACTGAGGCCTCCCTGATCATAGATTGAGAAACAAGTGATAGATTAGTCAAATGACTTAATTAAAGTAAAAAATCGACAAGATTTGTGTTAAAATAAAATGCAAACCTTGATTGTCTTTTTATTTCCAAGTACAACATCAGAAGTAAAATTGCGATCAATGGTCCCAGCTCCAACTGTGAGCATCCATGGTGCTCCATTTCGCACCCTCCCTCCTTCGTCCCCTTGATTTCCAGCTGAGGCGACGACAAGAATCCCACTGCTAGTAGCATGGAAAGATCCAATCGATATGGCACTCTCCGCGAAAGGGGCAGGACGACTACTAAGCGAAAGATTTATAATATCAACACCATCATGAATAGCAGCATCAAATCCAGCTAATATATCAGCATCAGTGCAGCCTCCCCAGCAAACTTTGTATGCAGCAACTCGAGCATTGGGCGCTCCTCCTTTCGCAGTTCCATTGGCTGAACCAAGCAGGTTAGCACCTGGAACAAACCGACCGCCTGCTGTAGAAAGCGTGTGTGTGCCATGACCGTCTCTGTCTCGAGCATCGATTTCAGAAGAATTGAGAGCAATGCCTGAAGCTTCAAAGCCCTTGCTGAAGTATCTTGCCCCAATGAGCTTCTTGTTGCATTTGAACCCATTTTTTGTATCACAATGACCTTTCCAAGTTGACGGTATAGGTTCCATCCCTTCATCATTGAAGCTTTCAGATTCCGGCCACACACCTATGTATGTGAATTTCTTTGATTAGTTCAGAAAACAAAATCAGAAACTATGACTTAGACTTAGGGGTGAGCATTCGGTCGGTTCGGTCAAAACCGATCCGAAAATGGCTAAACCGACCAAACCGAATGTTGTAATATTTTTGACCGAACCGACCGAACAAAGAACATTAACCGAATCATTTTCGACCGAATTTTTTTCGGTCGGTTCGGTCGGTTCGGTTAAATGGGCTATTTATGGGCTTTTTCAATTACATATGCTTTAAAGATCAATTAATTTTTTTCACAAATTCAAATAATTGAATTCTATGAAAATTAGAAAGAAATCAAGCATTTTCTTACAAATCCAAACAATATACTATAGCAAAAATTAAATTCAAAAAAGATATCAACTACTTTTCATAATAAGCATTCAAAATTTAAAGTATTCGGTCGGTTCGGTTAAAGTGTAAATTTTAAATTCTTAACCGAACCGTTAACCGATAACCGAAAATTTATATTTTTTTAACCGAACCGACCGAATGAAAATTTATCACCGAACCAAACCGACCTAAATTCACCGGTTCGGTCGGTTTGGTCGGTTTTTTTAAAACTTTGCTCACCCCTACTTAGACTAATGGATATGGTCAAGTGCAGATATTAAACTCCCTGGGTCACTCAAGTCTCAGGAAATCTCAAAAAGGTCACTAAAATCAATTTTCATACAAAATGGTCACTGAACTATACCTTTTATTACAAAAGAGTTCACCCATATAAAACGACGTGAAAACCCAGCATTTTTACTTACGTGGCAAACCAAAAGTACAAAAAAGAACATAGTTCAATGACCTTTTTGTAATTAAAGGAATAACCTAATTACTTTTTTGTAATTTACAAAAAATTTAGTGTTCTTTTCGCAACAATAGAGATATTTTTGTAATAAAAGGTATAATTCAGCGATCACTTTATAAGAAAATTGACTTTAGTGACCTTTTTGAGATTTTCTGAGACTTGAGTGACTCAGGGAGTTTAATATCCGGTCAAGTGCCCTCTTCCAACTTAACACTGTTGAATAAATAACAATCACTTTCAATAAAATAGATGAAGTATTACTGAAATTAAATTATATTTTTAATGTAAGACGAAATATATAAAAGAAAAACCTACATTTTTTTATCATGATATTAAACTTTGTATTAAACAAGTACTAATAGAGTTTAGTGTATTAGTTACCACTGTCAAGGTTTGCAACAATGGCATCTTCTCCAAATTTTGATTTTGGCCAGAGAGAATTAGGAACAACTTCGCCATTTTTCTCTAATCCAAGAAACTCCCATGATCTTGTTGTTTCTAGTTCATTTTCTAATCCATTGGGAAAAACTGATACAACATCTGGATGCTCTGAACAATTAATAATCAAACTCAGCATACTTTTTTTTATATAACAAACGGTCAACGAGACTCTCACCTTTGTATTTCGGAATCAAATAACTTTATTTTGACTTTATGGGTTAATTAAGTCCTTAAACCTGCATTTTCGGGTCAAGTAAGTCTTTTTTTTCTTATTAGTCAACTAGGTCCTTAAACTCTTAATTTATATCAAGTAATCCCTTCAAATGCGTGACTTGAGTTGACTAAATAAGTTAAAAGTGACTAATTTGATTTAGAAATAAAAATTTAAAAATTTAATTGATAAAAAAAAATAAAAAATGATTTATTTAACCTCCTGACGTAAGTTCAAAAACCGTATTGACTTTTTTTTTTAAAAAAAAAATTACTTCTTAAACGGGACGGAGGGATTATAAAAGAAACCGAAAAAAGTAAAATCATACTCGAAATCTTTAGGACTTCTTCATCATCAAGTACAGCTGCAAATCCATTGATAGAGTTGGTATATGAATAGAATATCGCTTCTCTTGCCTTCTCCTTTCTGCAAATTCCAAACGCCAACGTTTCAAATGAGTAAATAGTATATAGCATATGATATGCCATTAATTATATACTCCAAAATCGAAGTAAAGAAATATATATCACATTGTCATGCAAGAACTCAAAAGCTCGTAGTGTGAATTAGCAACTGCAGCGGTATGATCTAGTGTCAAAGAGAGCCGAAATCCATGAGAATGGCCTCCTAAGTACACCACATACGACTGCGAAAAATGGAGGATAAATAATTACATTTTTTCAATTAAAGCTGAATGTAATTAAAGGATGATGAAGTATTTTTGCTTGCCTTTTGGGCAGCTTCTATTGGAGTCTGCAACAAAGAGATGAAAAACAAAAGACAAATGATAGACATCAAAATTTTCATATTTTTCTTGCTCAACAATGATGGAGTTGCCTTTAATTATAGAAATGTTTCAAGGGGCAACCCATTCTGTCTATATCCAATTCGAAAATGAAATTGTATTTGTTGGAATATGCTTAGAATTCTAATTCCTATTTGGATTAGGACTCTAATGTGGAGTATTTAGGTGAAGGATAACTTTGTTGTCATTGAGTAATTAGGAAGTATAAATCCAATTAGGATTAATATTCCTAATGCCATATAGACTATTTATTCACTATATATACACTACCTTATTCACCTTTTAGAAGACACCAAAAACCGAACACACAATGTAGACATTGATGTGAATAAGGGGAAAAGGGGGTGTGTGTGATGTGAGGAATATAAGTTAATTCTTATCCTTTTGGTTTACTTCTTGTAGAGAGTTAAACACTTTGTGGGTTTTTATTCTAAGGGCATATTTACTAGAGATGTTCTCTATTTGGTGGTTCTCCACCAATTTTGTACTCCTTTTGATGATTAGTGGATGGCTCGAATCTTTCCCCCGTGGATGTACGCTTTAAAGCAGAACCACGTAAATCTCTTGTGTTATTTATTATTTTGCTATATTATTGTTTGTTGATCAAATCCATAATTAAATACCTACTAATGGTTTCGATTCCGCTGCGCATACCAATCCGGTCAAGAACCGGTCACGACAATTGGTACCAAAGATTCAACAATCGGTATCAATGTTACAACAATTGGTATCGGAGCCAATTTGGTTTTCAGATTTATTATGGATTATGATTATTATGGCAAAGTATTATTTGGAGGATTTTGCTAGGCGAAATTACTTTACACAAAGAAGATTATTTGGAGATAGAGAAGCCACCAAATTTGGAAGTGCCGAAAGTCGTCAATTGAAGACAGACTTGGGTATTAAAATTCTTAAGGAGATTTTTGTGATGGAGATTAATATGCTACTTTAAACTACAAAGAAAAAGGTATGACTTTTCTAAACACACAACTATTTGAGGATTTTATAGAGCCTTTGTAAGATGAATGATTGGGGTAATCTCTTTATACTCTCATAAAATTCTATTAGTAATATAAAAATTACTTTTAAGAGTTTGTTGAATGAAGAGTTCGTTTGGGCATAATCAGATTTTGATAAAATCATGATATTGCAAAAGAGATTTTGTTTTAAATAAGTAGCAATCTTAGACACAAGATGGATTACAACGTTTGTAATTTGGAATAGCATCATTATTGGAGCACTCATAAGTCAATTTGTTTGGAGATAATTAGATGAGGACTGAATGCTAGCGATTACAGGCGAATCAGGTTAGAGAACCAGTCTACGCTTAAAATTGCAGCATAATTGTTTTTTTATCCGAAATTTATGCAGATTCAGGTTGTTCATATCACATTTGTGCCAATTTCGATTGGTTTTCCGTCTACAACTGAGTTGATAGTGGAGTGTAGTTATGTGTAACGGTCAATACATGCAGAATTTTGGGATATTGGTTCAGTTAAGGGCAAGATGCATAATGAGACGGTTAGAGCAATAATGAATGTTTAACATGATTTCTATATGCACATGTCTGGTATCTCAATATATAAAATTACGAGTTTTATGGGTTATTTGGCGATGAAGTGAGATTGAATGCTGCACTTGTGATGTATGCTCATTGAGTTGGTCGACTTATGAAGATTAAGGGTTATGCTACGACCTCAACATTTGTTTTTTGATTAATCATTATAGGCTACTAATGACGTTTGTTTCTGTTATCAGTTTTAAGACCAACAAAATTCGAAGCTTCGTGAAATTTTGATTGATACGCCCGAAGATAGTAAATCTTCAAGTCATTTTGGTTTCAGCAAGTTCAAGACGTTCTTGAAACTTGTATGGTCCTCCTCAAAGAACCTCTTTTGGAATAAGTTCAGTTTGAACTTAAATGGAGAAGGTGGAGCACAACAGTAATCACAGTTTATTGGAGAATTCAAGTCAAGGTGGAGATTGTTGGAATATGCCTAGAATTCTAATTCCTATTTGGATTAGGACTCTATTGTGGAGTATTTAGGTGAAGGATAACTTTGTTGTCATTGAGTAATTAGGAAGTATAAATCCAATTAGGATTAATATTCCTAATGTCATATAGACTATTTATTCACTATATATACACTACCTTATTCACCTTTTAGAAGACACCAAAAACCGAACACACAATGTAGACATTGATGTGAATAAGGGGAAAAGGGGGTGTGTGTGATGTGAGGAATATAAGTTAATTCTTATCCTTTTGGTTTACTTCTTGTAGAGAGTTAAACATTTTGTGGGTTTTTATTCTAAGGGCATATTTACTAGAGATGTTCTCTATTTGGTGATTCTCCATCAATTTTGTACTTCTTTTGATGATTAGTGGATGACTCGAATCTTTCGCGCGTGGATGTACGCTTTAAAGCAGAACCACGTAAATCTCTTGTGTTATTTATTATTTTACTATATTATTGTTTGTTGATCAAATCCATAATTAAATACCTACTAATGGTTTCGATTCCGCTGCGCATACCAATCCGGTCAAGAACCGGTCACGACAATTGGTACCAAAGATTTAACAATCGGTATCAATGTTACAACAGTATTCATAAGATTGCAAATCCGAGTAACTTAATATAAAAACTCACACCCTGTTCGGCCTGAATTAATCAATACAGTAGTTCTAAACATCGGACGATATATATTTTAAAAAATGTATATACAAAATCGTGCATACTTAAATCGAACCCAACTGATTAAGCTTAGTTTCTATTATTTACTTTTATATATATATAAATTAACATTTGGAAGAAAGTGTTTTATTTTAAAAAATTTAACATGATTATACTAAAAATATAATTGTTTTGATATTAAAAACATTTTTAATCAGTCTAAATATTGATCAATTATTTTGCAGTGCCACGTTACTTTATGAAAGAGACAATTGTATATAGGAAAAATATAAATAAAGGGGCGGCTAGTGCAACAGCCTAATTATTTCATTTTACGTGGCCCTCTATTTTTCCATTATTGCCGATCCATGTTGGTTTCGAAGTAGCACATAGTTTGTATTTAGTATGTGTTAATTTTGTTTTTTGTTATCGGATAATATATTTTTATTTTTATTTTTATTATTGATAGCAAAAAAATGATGTAAACATTAAGGTGTTAGTCTAGTTGAGATATTTGACTGCATTTTCTAATTTCTCGACTTTAATTGTACGTAAAAAAATGAAAGAGGGGAAAGGATTTTTCTTGGCTGAACTCGTTTTCATGTCTCTGCATTTGACGAGTTTTTTATTTGCGATTTTCATATAAAAAATATGAGACTCGAAATTCTTTTACTTTGGAACTTTCATCTTTAATTCGAGATCTTTCTCTCCATGCAAGGAGTGACTATGTTAAATTAGCCGATTTTAATTGATTTTGCTAAAAAAAAATTCAAAAATCTCATATCATTCAAAATCGGTTAGTTTAGTTCATTCACAAATGTCAAAATTTTCAGTTTGATTCACGGACGGCAAGAAAAAATTTCAAATATCCCAAATGGGCTAAATTAGCTGATTTTGACAGATTTAGTTATAACTGACAAACCACAAACGTTTGATATTTTATTGAAATTAACCCTATTTATAATAGTTATGTACTGTTTTTTTAAATCGAATATAACTCCTCAAATATTAGTTTGGGATGCAATTTTTTATGTTTGATGTTCTCAAACGTACATGCTTCTTTGCTAACTCTTTTCAATGCTACTATTATTTTTAGTTAATATGAAAAACATTTTCACTCAAAAAAATCAAAAACAATTAATCCTCTTTTCTACTCCCTCCGTCCCACTTTAGAAATCCCATTTGACTTTACACACAGATTAAGAAAACATTAATTATTCTTGTCTTTTCATGTTTTTTCATGTTTTGCCCCTATTAATGATAATGAAATTTTCCATAGAACTCTTTTAAGATAACTAAAATAAGGGTGAAATGGGGTATTCAATGGAAAAGTATTCTAAAAATAGTAATAAGACTTTTTAAATGGGACATCCCAAAATAGAATATGGGACTTCTTAAACGGGACGGAGAGAGTATCAATTTAATATTGGAACCGAATAGGACAATCATGTAATTAGTGAAATCAAAACGCATTATCACTTATATTTCCTCTCAATTTTTTTGAATAGCAAAAGAAAAAGGAAGAAGAAAGCTTGAGATAAAGAAAAAAAAAGATAAAATATTCTTACTAACAAAAAGAGAAAGAATATGAGGAAGCAATAAAAGTCCTTTCCTATCTTTTGGTTTATTGACCAAAAAAATATGGACCCACAAATTTGTGAAAAATAGAAGTTTATGTAACATTAATAATTGAGGTGTTACAATAGCCGACCATTTGTTTATTTTTTTCTTATGTAATAGCCAATTGATATAATCCATGTTAATACTATTCATTATTAATTAAAATTGTTTTTATGTCAAAATATTGATTTTCTAAGATAATTTCTTTTTATAAATCAAAATTGAAGTTCTTCAAAATTTTAACAAATCGTATACGCAAAAGTAAAGCAGAAAAACTGAACTTACTCAAATTCAATTGATTTAGGTCGGTGACTTTTTATATTAATTTAGCTAAATTTGTAATGTGATAATTTCATAGTATTTTGTTTTAAAATTGGATTTAGACAGAATGGTCGCCTCGCCTCTATAATTGCTCGCACTGACTGGTCAGCCACTCTAACTAATTGAGCAACAAAGATGAACTTTATTTTTTTTCTCTTGTTTTTTCTCTCTTTTTTGCAGACTCCAATAGAAGCTGCACAAAAGGCAAGCGAATTCTTTACGGAACTTAATTTGAAAGCCATATTTCGATCCGGACATTTTCGAGATTTTCTTCAATTGAAAAATATACTTATCCTTCATATTTTGCTGTTTTTTTGCAGTCGTATGTGGTCTACTTAGGAGGCCATTCTCATGACTCTCAACTCTCCTCCACACTGGATCATACCACTGCAGTTGCTAATTCACACTATGAGCTTTTGGGTTCTTGCATGACAATGTAATTAACTAATTCATTTTTTTTTTATATAAAACGGGAGTTGAATGAACGTTTGTGTGAAGAATTGAACCCACGATATAACAGTATCCTGCTTATCGCTTAACTAATTCTATTTGCGAGTTAACAATTAATGCCATATATATGCCGTTTGAAATTTGCAGAAAGGAGAAGGCAAGAGAGGCTATATTCTATTCCTACGCGAACGCTATCAATGGCTTTGCAGCGATACTTGAAGATGAAGAAGTCGAAAAGATTTCGAGTATGATTTCAGTTTGTTTATTATATACTAATCGTATTGATTATATGCAGAGTTTGATTTGTTTGGTATTGAATGTGAAATCAGAGCATCCGGAGGTTGTATCGGTTTTTCGGAATGAATTAAAATATAAACTCGAAACAACAAGATCATGGGAGTTTCTTGGATTAGAAAGGAATGGAGAAGTCCTTCCTCATTCTATCTGGCCAAAAGCAAGATTTGGGGAAGATGTCATTGTTGCAAATCTTGACAGTGGTAATTAATACACTACTCACTACTTATTTAAATATTTTGCTGATTCAAATACTTGTTTTATTGTAAACTAAAGTAATACTGTTAGTGTTATCCTAAAAAATACAAGTAATAGCTGTTTGGGTATATTTGGAATGGGATCCCATTCCTCGGATAAATATTTAAAGTCATGGTAATAACCAATCCTAAAATCCATGTTTTTTTTTGTTTACTTTATCCTTATTCGATTTGTTTGCTTTATTTAATCCCTTCACTATAAAAGAATTGGGATAAAAAGTCCACATATGGACGGAACTTGGAAAGTGGGGGCTCTAAATTAAAATAGAGCCGAAAGATAATTGCCAAAATTCATTCTGGTGTTTTTTTATTTAGCGTTTTTTGTTTACTTCGTCCTTTCCGGCAATGTCGACCCTTAGGGTGGTGAAATTCACGGCTCGTCGGTAAATGTTTTCCCACATTTGTGTTATGGGTCGGTGAAAAGGTTTATCTAAACATTTGTGCTATTTTGTTAGAGAATGACTAGGTGATGAGTGCCCTGCAACGGCTAGTCGATATATTTTTGGAATCGGCAAAAAAATACGTGTGTGGAGAATGCCCTAATTAATTAAAATTTAATGAAAATTAAAATAATAAAGAAATTTTATGTGTTTAATAGTGCAGGTATTATTTATAGGACTAGAAATTTTAAAAAATAAGTTAGTTAAGAATTTAGCAAATTTTACCAATATAAATGTAATTTATGTTATACTCTTGTCTAGTGGCAAGTGATAATCACTCCCCAACTTTCGTTCGTCTACAGACTTTTTTGAGCTATTTTTGGTAGTAGATGGACGAAGTAAAAAATATGGGATTGGAATGAAGTAAGAAAAACATAAAGTTTAGGGACTCATGATGGATTTTGCCTTGAATGAGAATTTTTTTATTAGAATTTTATATGTTCAGCAATGAATAAGAAATTTTAAGAGTTAAAAGAAAAGGAATATCAAATTTTAAAGACGGGTTAAGCCTTTTTTAATCAGCTCTAAATTTAATGGAGTAGGCACTTTGCCATATGCAAGTACATAGTTTTGTAATCGACAAATGTTCATTTTGCCCCCTCAATTTGGCATAAGTAATTGGAAATGTTCATAGATTCGGACAAAAACATACACATGTTGGTTGATTTGGCTCATTGTAACCTTTTTAACTGAAATGGAAAAAAATAATTGGATTAATTGGAGTTAAAGAGGTAAAACGAGTCAAAACGACTATTTTAAAAGTATTTTTTGTTCGTAATTTGATGACGCGAAATCGATCTTTATGTATGTGTAATTGTTTATAGACATATGTAGGTGTGTGGCCAGAATCTGAAAGCTTCAATGATGATGGAATGGGACCTATACCGTCAAATTGGAAAGGTCATTGTGATACAAAAGATGGTGTTAAATGCAACAAAAAGCTTATAGGGGCAAAATACTTTAGCAAGGGCTTTGAAGCTTCAGGCACTGCTTTCAATTCTTCTGACATTAGTGCTCGAGACAGAGATGGTCATGGCACACACACTCTTTCTACAGCCGGCGGACGGTTTGTTCCGGGTGCTAACCTTTTCGGTTCAGCCAATGGAACTGCAAAAGGAGGTGCACCCAATGCTCGAGTTGCTTCGTACAAAGTCTGCTGGTCAGGCTGCACTGATGCTGATATTTTAGCTGGATTTGATGCTGCCATTCATGATGGTGTTGATATTATAAACCTTTCGCTTAGTACTCGTCCTGCCCCTTACGCCGAGGACTCCATTTCGATTGGATCTTTTCATGCTACCAGTAGTGGAATTGTTGTCGTCGCATCAGCTGGGAATCAAGGGGATGGAGAAGGAGGAAGGGTGCGAAATGGAGCACCATGGATGCTTACAGTTGGAGCGGGTACTATTGATCGCAATTTTACTTCTGATGCTGTACTTGGAAACAAAAAGACAATCAAGGTTCGAATTGTATTTAACACAGATCTTATCAGTTTGTTACTTTAATTACGTAATTCGACTAATCTATCATTTGTTTCTCAATCTATGATCAGGGAAGCCTCAGTTTTAATACCAATACTTTGCCTGCTAAGAAGTACTATCCCCTCATTTACGCTTTGGATGCCAAGGCCGCCAATGCTTCTTCTGATGACGCGTAAGTTGCGAAAGGATTAGATTAAGTGTGTTAACTTCAGTGGATTCACCTGAGAGTTTGCATATCTAATGTAGGTTTCTTCTTATTTCATTTGCAGACAGTCCTGCACTGAAGGATCACTTAAACCAAGCAAGGTTAAAGGGAAAATTGTGTATTGTGCCAGGAGTTTTTCTTTCGACATTCATAAAAGCTTTGCTGTGGCTCAAGCTGGTGGCGTCGGAGTGATCTTTGCTAAATCTGAATTATCAGATAAAGTTGAACCTCACTTTATTCCTACTTCAGCTATTTCTGAAGAAGATGGCGAACGTATTCTATCTTATATAAACAGCACTAAGTAAAGCTCTCTGTTTATCTTTGCAAGATGGGTAATGGAATCTATGGATGTGTCATCATTATAATGTTTTTTCCTCATGTTTAGGTCACCAAAAGCTTATATAAGTGGCGGAACCGTGTATGGAAAAGCTGCTGCCCCTGCACCCGTCGTGGCTACATTTTCTTCTACTGGACCTAGTCGGATTACTCCGGAAATCCTTAAGGTCATTAACTACTTCCGTTTGACAAATAACTATGACTTACGTCAAATGTCGTAGTATTAACATATATTACAGCCTGATATCTTAGCACCCGGAGTCAACATTTTAGCTGCATATGTACAAAACAAAGGACCAGCTTCTGGAGTTGAAGACCATAGACATGTTCCGTTCACTATTCTTTTTGGAACTTCAATGGCAGCCCCTCATGTTGCTGGCATTGCCGGACTTCTTAAAGCCTTGCATCCTGAATGGAGTCCTTCTGCAATTAAATCCGCAATCATGACCACAGGTACTTATTTCTTGCCTAACATCTTCTTTCCCTCTTTGTTGCACGGAAACAGAAACAATGAAACGAGAATGCTGTGACGAAAAACACCGCAATGTTATATTTTTTAAGAATATGTTATAAATATAAAGTTTAAGAGTTCGTTTCGATAAATTTCTAGGCAACATAGCTTTCCCTTACGCACTCTGCATCTAAATTGTTTGATGTTTCAGCAAGAACTAGAGATAATGTGGGAAAGCCTATTTTCGCTGAGGAAAATTTCAAGGCAAGCCCTTTCGAATATGGTTCTGGTCATATCATGCCCAACCGAGCAATGGATCCAGGCTTGGTTTATGATTTAAGTACTAAAGATTACTTGAATTTTCTATGTTCCCTTGGCAACAACAAAACTGAAATGTCAGTTTTCGACAAGTCATATAAGTGCCCGTCGACCAGCATTAGTCTGCTGAACTTCAACTACCCAACAATCACTATCTCTGATCTCTTGGATAATGTAACAGTGACTAGAACCTTAAAGAATGTAGGAACTCCAGGCGTATATAAAGCCCGTGTCCAAGTGCCTAAAGGATTCTCAATCGTGGTCGATCCGATTAGTTTGAAATTCGACAAGATGTATCAAGAGAAAAGTTTCAAGGTGACAATAAAAAGAAATGGAGAAGACAACTTTGGTGTTGGTAGGCTGATATGGTCTGATGGAGATCACTTTGTGAGGAGTCCCATTACGATTTTTTGAAAGCTTGAACTAATTAAACCTATATTCTAAAATGTTTTTTTTTTTAGTAACGAGGGAACCTCTGGCAGAGCCCGACCACCCTTTAGGGATATTCTAAAATGTTTGCTGCATTTTTCTTGATATCATAAAATGTATTCTATTCCTTTCTTGAATAAAGTTGAATATTACTCTCTGTGGAGTACATTGCAAGGCATGTTTTGGATGTAGGTTGTTGATCAATTAAGGTTTATTGAAATTTTTCTTCAGAAACTAAGGCATTAATGTTTGATGTACAGTTTGATTAATGTAGACAATAAAAGGATCAAATCTTCAAAATTTAAATATACAAACAGAGGAATTATTGATTCAAAGATCTATTAAAATTCAAAAGAAATAAAATAAAAGAATTCTTATATTTAAGGCCCTTCTCTTTTGTTTGCATTAAATTATTGAACTGCATAAGATTTAAAAAAGACTTAACAGAAGACTTTTCCAGACATTTATTGTTTAATTTACTATAGCTGTTGAGGATATTATCATGACAGTCGGCCGAGAAATTCTTTGATGAACCTAATTCACCACTTAGGATTATAAACCATCCATTTATCGTATGACACGTGGACACAATAAATGTACTAACCGATCAATAAATATCACATTAATTCATATTAAAATACAAACAATTAATGTGATATTTATTGATTGGTTAGTACATTTATTGTTACCACGTGTCACACGATAAATGAATGGTTTATAATCCTACGTGGCGAACTAGGTTCATGCAAGTATTTCTCCGGTCGGCCACATGATCCAAGCTATTTAAAGTCTTGTCTTGTTAAATTTATTTATTAATAATCTAAGTGGGGCAACGTATGTAGAGAAATACTAGCATATTTTTTTCCATACTATACATTTTCTTTTATAAACATTCTAATAGATTTAGCTACGTACCTTTACTTATATTTTAACCAGCCACCCTTTAGGTAAGAAGAAATGTACAACTTGATGTTTGATATTATAGGTTTAATTTTTAAGTTTTGTCATAATACTAACTCTTTAACATAATTACATAAATTAATTTAATTTTGGATTAAAATTCAATAAAAAAATGTAATTGTATATACCAAATTGTTTTCTCTTTTTGCCATTTTAAATTAGGGGTAATGTCATAAAAATTCACCAACTTGACACATTTTCTCATTTTAATCACACCGTTTAAAAATCGTCATTTTCATACAACAACTACCAATTTATTTTCAAATCCATACACCGTTCAAAAATCCGGCGAAAATTGATGACGCGTTACTATCCGGTTGCCAACTCAGCAATTTTCGCCGGATTTTTGAACGGTGTATGAATTTGAGAAAATTTGGTAGTTTGTGTACGAAAATGACGATTTTTAAACGGCGTGATTAAAATGAAAAAAACGTGTAAAATTGATGAATTTTTATGAAATTGACCCTTTTAAATTAGATGTATATTTTACGATTAAACAATTTAATGAATCTGAAAATTTTAAATGTTAACTCAACAATTAAAAAGGAACATATAATAAGTAAAAAACTAATAATATTTCTATCCACAATTTTGATAATTTTATCAAATATATATTTTAAATAGATTAAACAGTTAGATTTGTCAATTTTATAAATTGAAACAATTATATATCCATAGGCCTAATTATTTTAAAAAAAACCCACATTAAACTTTTTTTTCGTTTGTACCCTGATCTTATAAAAAAGTCATTTGTACCCAATTTTGGGTTTTTAGGTTTCATCTCTATCCAATATAAAAATATAATTGACAATTTAATGAATTATAGGATGAAAAAATTAAAAACAAATAAATAAAAGGTTATATCATATGTCTAATTAGTATATAAATATAAATTAAAAAATTATTTTAAATTTTTTTTTGATTAAAAAGAGGCAATTTTAGTAGTTTTAGGTAGAGATGAAACATAAAAATTCAAAATTGGATAGAAATGACTTTTTTACAAGATCAGGGTATAAACGAAAAAAAAGTTTTTTTTTTAAATAATGAAGCCTATATCCATATCATAAGTTATGTAGTTTTTCTTTTTTAGCTGCACCAAATAAATTAATGTGAGTAATCATGATCGGATCAAACACGTTTTGATTATATATTTAATAAAATGGTCAAAATTATAAATAGAAAAATCATTTTGCTTAACAAGTACTTCCTCCATCCTAATAGAGTTGTCTACTTTCTCTTTTTTTGTCTCAAAACTCTTAAGACTTCTAGTAAATAACAACCTTTGAAGTTAATTTTTTCATAATTTAAAATCAACTAATGAGCTAGTATTTACTACTATCTATTAGTAAATGAGATTTTTTGACTATATTAAATAAAGGTATATAGGAAAAGTAGAATTAAAATTTGTACAAATTCATAGCACGAATTGTATTTTCTTTAACTGTGTGATAATGTGAAAGTGAACAATTTAATTGGGACGGAATGAGTAGTAGGTACCCCTATTTTGGAGAGGATGCAAACTAATTAAAATACTTAATTTTTTTATTAATTTCATAGCATTAAAAAAAATTCGAATAAACCCCAAACTCTTGCTTTTTCTTCATTACAACGAGGTGAAATAAGATTATTTCTTGCTTTTTTTCACAGCTATAGGACTTCTTACATTATGCACCCCATCCGACCAAACCAGAGTCCCAAATACATAGCCGTCACTCCGAGATAATCCCTTCGCTATTATCATCACCTTGAAATTTTTCTCTTCACTTATCTTAGTAAATTTCAAACTCCTCGGATCGACCTTGACGATGACTCCCTTAGGCGCCTTGACACGAACCTTATACGTGCCCGGATTTCCGACATTCTTTAAGGTTCGAGTTAATGTTGCATTACCGGAGAGATTAGGGACCGACATCGATGGATAGTTGAAGTTCAACAAGGTACTATTGGCTGATGAACACTTGTGTGACTTGTTAAAGGTTAATATTTGTGTTTTGTTGTAGCCAATTGAGCACAAGAAGTTCAAGTAGTCATTGGGGCCTAAGTCGTAAACCAAGCCTGGGTCCTTTGCCCGGTTCGGCCGGATATGACCTGAACCGTAATTGAATGGAGTTGCCTGGCTCTGAGTCTCGTTCAAGATTGGTTTTCTGGTGTTGGTCCTAGTACTTGCTGAAACAAAATTAATATGTAGTCAGTATAGTTGGTGAAGGGTATTGATTTAGAAGAGGACATAAATGCGAGAAAACAAATAATTGGAAATATGGGTAAAATGTTTTTAACTTTTCGTGAGTATGACCAAATTGATAGAATATTCATAATAAATAATTTCATCAGTCTATTCCGTCAATTTTAGATTCATAATTATCTAAGAACTATATGAAAAATCCTCTCAAAAAATAACTATATAAAAAACATTAAGAGTCTAACTAATTTTTTTTATCTAGTTCTTATATTTAATTTATTTTGAACTTTTAGATCTTTTGGAACGGAATAAGAACATGTATTATAGTTGCCTTGAGACAAGCAAGGGATTAAATTTAAATATCCACCTAACCCGACAACTTGGCCAAATGAACCATATTAGCAAACAATGAGAGAGACCAAATAAATAAAATTTTACAAATAAATGGGTCTATTGAATAAAAAAAACTTTAAATAGGGACAAAATAAATACAAATTGGAAAGTATATGGACCTTTTATCATTTTTGTCGTAAAAATTGTTAATCGCTAACGGCGAATGAGCTACTCACTCAAAATTTTCGTCCATAAAAAACTCATTATATAGAAAATGAATCCTCCCATATCGCTGGACTCCCACAAGCGTTCCTTCCTCCCCAATTATCAAAAAAATGAATAAACAAAAAATTCAAAATTCAGTTTTTTTTGTAAATTATATATAATTCAGCATTTTTTATTAATGATAAATTAGTTTATATCTGAAGAGTATTTTTGTAAAATTATTTTTATAATGACATAAAATTTGTTTTCATAAATTTATAAGATAGTTCCTTAAAATTTAGTAATGTTTTCTTCAATTATAAACTACTTTATCATAAAAATAAATTAAAAATCTAAAATATTTTTAATTTTTATCAATAAATTTTTAACTTGTTTGTTGGATATAAATGTGAGGACTAGTTCTAAATGTTATAGATTTCAATATGAGTTCTAGCATTGCAATTACAGTTCATTAGTACGTAGATGTTGGTACCTGTTGTCATGATTGCAGATCTAATGGCAGCAGGACTCCAATAGGGATGCAAGCTTTTGAGAAGAGCGGCGACGCCGGAAACATGAGGACACGACATTGAAGTTCCGGAAAGAATATTGAACGGAAGATGGCGATGATCGACGAATGTGTTAGTCGATCCTCGTGCTTTAGTGAAAGCAGCTAAAATGTTTACTCCAGGTGCTGTTATATCCGGCTGCACATTTTTATTAATTTGTCAAGAATCAGGCAAAATTTCAAGAAATTAGAACTTCATATTAACTTGAAAAAAATAAAAACAGAGCTTAAATGAAATTCAGTTGTAAATAAAAATGAACATGAAAACTCATCTTATTATAGAAAATAATTCCATATAATCTAAAATCAGAGCTTATAATTAAAGGGATACCAAACACAAATAGCCATTTTTTATTGAACTCTATCAAAATTTATTTAAATTGATTTAGATAAAACATCCAAAATTGTAAAATAACAAATAAAAATATTAAACTTCAAAATTGTAAAAATAACAAATAGAATGCTAAAATTTAAAACTGGGGTAATTTTGATCCAGCTAATAAAATACCTTAAGAATATCTGGAGTGATGGCATTAGGTCCAAGAGATGAAAATGAGGCCATGACGGGTGCAACATCTTTTCCAACTTCTGTAGCACCACTTATATAAGCCACTGGTGACCTGTTCCCAGGTTCGAAAGTAGAGATTATTAATTTTCAATTTTATCACGTCATTTAAAAGTTATTATATCAATTTCAAAATAAACATATAGTTTGATAAAATTTTAGAATTTATAATGCAAAAAAATTTAAGAAAAAATGCACCGAAAATCATTTACTTGCCATCCGGGGAAAAAATGTTTGGTAACCAAAATGAAAGTTATTTAAAACCCAAAATATAGGTTGCTTACTTGGTGCTGTTGATATAAGTTAAAATTGCAGGACCGTCGCTTAGAGAAACAACAGCAGTAGGAATAAAATGAGCTTCAGGGGTGGATGTAAAAAAACTCGAAAGGATTACGCCTATTCCGCCAGCTTTACCAACAATGTAGCTCTTCTCAATATCTTGATTAAAACCAGCATCACAGTACACAATTTTCCCTTTTACCTTGCTCGGATCAAGCGTTTCTTCAACACAATAATGTCTGTCCAAAAACACACATTTACATTACATATTATTAAGGCATTACGGTACAAAAAAACCCTATACGTATTTCCGAAAGAGCTTATAAGCCTTTTTAGTTATTATTTGTCATTTGAACTGTCAACGTTTTTTAACAGTGCAAATAAACCCACACGCTTGAAAACAAACCACAAAAATAACTAAAAACGTGAGGATCTATGTGGCAAAAAAATAAACTGTAAGGGTTTTTTTTGCACCGTTTAAAACATAGAGGGCCCAATTGGTAAAAATATAACTAAATAAATGTATGTACTCTTTCTGAAAAATTTAAAGGATTATTTTTATACCTTTAGCCTGTTAATTTCAATAGTTAAATTAGCAAAATTTTGTCTGCTTACGCTCTGTCAAATGTGTCATTGGGACCCTTAGCGTCCAAAGCGTTAATCAATGGATAAAACTTCTTGGCAGGCAATGTATTTGTATTGAAACTCAGACCCTGTTCATACAAAATGTATAGATTGTTATTACTGTAAAATTGTTCCTTATCTTAATCTGAAATAGTTATAACTGTAAAATCCATTATTTGAAGGGACAAATAGATCTACAAGTTTTTAAAATCAGATCTAATATATCCAAATAATTCAATTTCAGATGGATAATAAACAAATTATATTTAATTGATCATTAATGCCATATAAATTTATGGACCAAAATGAAAAAGAAAGATATCTTGATCCACATTGTATGGTCTGATGAATTAGATCTATTTTCCTCTATTAAGGTCAAAGATTTTATTAAAAACATTATTTCATATAAAATAGTGCAAAATTTTATTATTGTTTTGTCTCATGTTAGATTTATTTGACATGATTTTTTAAAGTTTTGGATCTACTTAGTCTTAATTGACAGAATTTAATTGATCATGTGACGGACCAGAATAACACATTCCAAAAAGAAAAACATATGAGATTTAAATTTCAAGTCATTTAATTTTTTTAATTTTTTTATTTTAATCATGGTGACTAAACTTTACGAGAATAAATTTTGGTCGACAAATCAAAAACCATTTGCCAAAAACAATTTCGTTGATATAAAATTAAAATTTAATCACCAAAAAAGAAAATTTAAAATTCGAATGACACTGAAATCAATTTTTTTAAAACAACGAGAAAAATACGAACCTTGTAAATCTTTTTATTGCCGAGGACGGCACTCGAAGTAAAATTTCGATCAATAGTACTAGCAGCAACAGTGAAAATCCAAGGTGCAGTATTAGAAGAACTACTTATAGAAGGTCCAGAATTTCCGGCAGAGCAAACAACAAGAATCCCATTAGCAACCGCATGAAACGAACCGATCGAAATGGCATGATTGAAGTAAAATCTCGGTCGACTTCCGAGCGAAACCGACAAGATATCAACACCATCACTAATAGCAGCATCGAAAGCCGCTAATACATCAGCATCAAAGCAACTTGGCCAGCAAACTTTATACGAAACAACCCGAGCATTCGGTGCACCTCCTTTCGCAGTTCCGTTGGCGGACCCTAAGAAATTAGCACCCGAGACAAAGCGTCCTGCGGCTGTGGCGAGGGTGTGTGTGCCATGGCCGTTCGTATCGCGAGCGGTGTCGTGGGAAGTGTTTAGAGGAGTGCCTAAAGAAGCTAAATAGCCTTTGTTGAAGTATCTTGCTCCGATTAGCTTTTTGTTGCATTTAACCTTATCGTTTGTGTCGCATTTTCCTTTCCATTTCGATGGTATAGGTCCCATTTCGTCGTCATTGAAGCTCTCCGATTCCGGCCACACTCCTATAATCACGTTTTATTAGTTCTGATTTACAGATCTTAATGACATTGTTTGATTAGTTCTTTTCATAAATTAAATGGAACATCGCTATATGTGTAATGCTAAAAACAATCATTTTAATTTCATTAGTTTTAGAAATCCTAGAGAGTAGAGATAATTTGGCGATAGTAATTAAAAATATTAATTCGAAATTATTGTTCAGATGTACTTAATATTATAATTATTCGATTTAAGATCCGTGCAAAGCTAAAGATTAAAAAAAAAACTACATCGGTCTTGATAGACAACTTTTTCTTGTCCTATTTTACAAATGGTCATTTTTTACTTAAATGGCTAATCATCATATATATCCTTATTAATTATTAAAATCTATTAAAAAAATCAAAAATATTGAAACAATGACTACAACATTATAATAAATTAATTCATTTACCTGGATTAAATAATTTTTTTAATATTATATTTTATCATAATGAAACTACTAACAATTTGGGAGGATGGAGAAGTAATTATCTTCTACATTATGTATATAGTCTAATAATAAAAATATTATAAATTAATATTAGAGTCTTAATTTGGTCTAATTCTTTTTCACCATTGTAATGGAAATACATAAAACTAGTGATTTAATATGGATAACTTGAACACATTTTGTGGCCATCATTATAATGGAAAATTAGTCACGATTCAACATTAATGTCTGTCACATGACATACTTCCCATTACATAATTAATTATCCAAACAAATCCACGTATTAATGCACATATAAAAAAGAAATTTATAAGTTACCAGTGTCCAGATTGCCAATAATTACATCTTCACCAAATCTTCCTTTTCGCCACAAAGAGTCAGCCGGAATTTGTCCATTTTTCTCCAGACCAAGAAATTCCCATGATCTTGTAGTATGCAGCTCATTTTCTTCATTAGCAAATACCGACACAACTTCTGGCCGTCCTGAAATTTTATTTAAATAGCGTACCAAATAAATCAAAATTTCCATGCTAAAATTAATATTAAAATTCTTTAAAATTAGTGAAATTATTGTACTTGAAATTTCATGGACTTCCTCATCTTCAAGAATTGCAGCAAATCCATTGATATAATGTGTATATGAATAGAATATTGCCTCTCTTGCCTTATCCTTGCTGCATTTTTCCATTAAGAATTTTCATAAATACTAATCATAAAAAAGAATTTTCATAAATAGAATATAATATATATGGTGGCATGGGGGAATTAGTATGCAAATTTAACAATGTAATTTTTTTTTGAATTAATGTACCTTTTCATGCAAGAACCTAATAACTCATAGTGGGACTCAGCAATTCCATGAATATCCAATGTAGAAGAAGGCTCAAATCCATGAGAATGTGTACCTAAGTACACCACGTAAGACTGTAGATAAAACAAATATACATAATTAGCTACATTTTATTATTTAAATTTGAATAATAAAGAATTGATTTCTTGCCTTTTTGGCAGCTTGCGCTGGAATCTGAGAGAAAGAGAAGAGAAACAGAAGAGAAATCATAAGGTTTAAGATCTTCATTTCTTCTTCTCAACTATAACACTCCCTAGTGATAGTGTATTCTGTGCTCAATTTATATAATGTTGTGTCCACACATTTCCTTATGAAAAGTCAAATTTTGGGGGCTATTCTAATTAATCTGTTCGGTAAAATTCCATAAAACAATTCATTTTTTTTTTAACAAAGACTAAACCATTAATAATAACAAAAATTATATGAACGGTTTCTCAACATACTGAGTCAACTATTCTAAAAAAAATGATGAGAACTGTAAAAATATAGTCATCGACTAGGGCTAAACTAACCATTAAGGGTCACCCAAATTTGTAAAACTAGATCTAATAATAAAATCTAGATTTATTGAACGTTTTAAGAAAGTCTAACTTCGAATGCACGACTGACCACATTTTCTGTGATACATCTGTTCTCTTGAAAATTAAAAACAACATCGATATTGACGCAAAACATACCTGTACTTGATGAAATTCGTCGTAAGATACTGCCTATAATTGTTTCAGAGATCCAAGTCGATTGTACCGCAAAAAACAATTTCATCTCCAAAGATGAAAAAAACTACTCTTAATTTCGATTAGATTATATCTAATCTCAATTAAAATACTATGATAGAAAATAATTTCTAAATCTAGACCAAAATTGGCTAATAAAGAAACTTTATTCAAAAACTAAAGATAAAAACTATGAAAAAAACTAAATTTGAGAGATTGGTGAGGTGATTTTTGGCCAAAAATGGCTAAAAACCACCCCCCAAATGAACAAGAAGAAAAAAACTTATTAGGATTTGAGAGGTTTTTCAAAAGAGAGAGACGGTTAGGGTTTTTTCAAAATGTTGAAACGGATAATATAAAATAAAACAATTCATTTAAACGAAAGAATTCCATAATACAAAATGTGTATTTCACACAACGGTTTTGTAATATTATTGTGCAATTAGAAAATTATTATTGTTTACTTTTTTATCATTCAATATTTTAATATGACAAACCTCTTATTAATTTAGGCCAAATGACTAAAAAATACCAGTCGTTTCATGAAAGTTTCACAAAAGACAAAATCTTTCAATTTTATCCGGACAAATTGTATAATTTCGTTTCAATTTTGTCCAAATATACAATTTTACTTATGTGGCGTTGATGTGTGTCATTGCCACATCAGCGCCACGTAGGCGCCACATGAATATAATTACATAATTGGACAAAATTAAAATAAAATCATACGTTTCAGGATAAATTAGATAAAATTGAAAGATTTGAATTTTTATAAAACTTTCATACAAGGTGCCTTTTTTTTTGTTCATTTGGCCATTAATTTATTACACAAATAATGTTTCACAATTGTTACATTTTTATAATCACTATTCCATAAACATGGAAGTTTTCAAACCTTTTAGCTATTAAGCTTTTGTATTAATTCTTACTTTTTAGTTTTATTATAATGATTGCATATGCTTACTAATGATATAATGTCATTGGCAGTGGCGGATCCAGAAATTTTATACGGTAGGATTCATATATATATTAAAAATTTAAATTAAATAATATTGAAAAGGAATTTAAAAAATAAATAAATAATCAACCATTAGTTTTCATATATTAAAATATTATGTAATTATATCGTCACTTACGCTATTAATTTTTTTTACAATATATGTTAATAAATTTATAAAAAAATTATACGTTATTAAATAAGTAATTAATATTGATAACTCATTTTATTTTATAAATTATTCTTTATTTATTTGATCGTAGAGAAGCTCCATTTATTATTACTATGCTATATGTAAAATTAACGTAATTGTTAATAAATTTTTTACCAATAATTAAATTATGAGATTCAGTTGCATATATTTTTTGAGTTGAATTTTTATGTTATATATATAAATTATTAAATAAAATTTAAATAAACATATGTTTTTAAAATTTAATATGAGATATGTAATATCTCAATAAATTTGTTTTAATAACCTTTAATTTAATTTGTATTAAATGATTTTTAGTTTTTATGTTTGCAATACACTACGAATGATATTTTAACGCGAACCTGTAATTTTAATTAGCATGCACCAACTTATTAGAATAAAAGGTGATTTCATGGATTAACTCTAAATTTTTAATTAAAATTTTAAAAGATAACTTATGGACTAGCTTCATTAAAATTTGAACATAAACATTTGTTATTAATTTATTTACTTTTCATATATACAGAATTACAGATAGTATATTTTTTTCCCCAAACTCCTCTGGCCATTGGCATGTGTGAATGTGGTTAATTCCCTTGCCTTTAAAAAACCATTTGTGTATCAATGTTATTTTTGAATGGAAAATAGAAAATAAAATCGCATCCCTAAATTAAAGTTCTAGGATTTTAATAATTTAGTTTGGCAAACTTGTGACAATAAAATGAAGGTTATTGTAAATAGTTGAGTATGTTTTAATATACTTCTTCCGCCCTATTTTAATATGTGATTTTTTTAAATGTTATTCCAATTGACAGTTTCAATTTTATTATATTTTATCTAAATTCTTGTACTTTTATCCTCTTTTACTATTAAATTTAAAAAAAAAATTAAATTTAAATTTAAAAAAAATTAAATTTAAATTTATCCTCTTTTACTATTAAATTTAAAATTTAAAATCTAAATTCTTTTACTTTTATCCTCTTTTACTATTAAAATTTAAATTTAAATTTATGTCAATAATAGTGACCTTCTTCAAGCTGCGGGCGTTGTTGGATGCAGAATTGACACACTGCCGATCACTTACCTGGGCCTACCATTAGCAAATCGAAGACTTACAGTTGGGTTGTGGGATTATGTTGTGGAGCGTTTTAAGTCTCGCTTGGCTTTATGGAAAGGTTCTATGTTATCTCCGGCAGGTAGATTGGTGCTTATTAAATCTGTCCTTTTTAGTATTCCTGTTTACTACATGTTCGTCCATAATATGCCGTCTAGTGTTTCTTCTACGCTAGAGATGTATATTAAACGGGTTCTTTGGAAAGGGGATATTACTTCAAGGGTTCTTAGTAAGGTTTCATGGTCAAATATCTGCAAGGATTTCGAAAAAGGTGGATTAGGCATCTACAATATTCGGGTTCGCAACCAAAGTCTCTTGTTTAAATGGGTTTGGAGAATTCGTATCAATCATGATAATAAGTTGTGGAATAAAGTTATTCTTCATTGTTCGACCATTGCCGGATGGGAGGATTTACATAGTGGTGAGCCGAAGAAATTCTCTTACATATGGAAGGGTATTCGAAAAATTTGTTGTGTTGATAAACAGGCTTGGAACATTTTTATTTCCAATGCCACGTTTAGTGTAGGTGATGGGAGATCGATATCACTCTGGCATGATAATTGGATGGGTAGAGGTTTAGCTTCGGAGATTTTTCCTCGTATCTTCAACCTGTCTAATATGAAAAGGGCAAATATAAGAGAAGTGTGGATAAATGGGTGGAGATGGAGGCGTCGGCTTCGTGGCAATGAATTGATCCTATTTACAGCTTTGAATACGATTTTTTCTCGTCTAAATCAGAATGTAAATCAAAGAGACGACGTTATTTGGAACACTGCGAGAGGTTACTACACAGCGGCATCTTTTTGCTCCATTTATTCAGATAGTTGTTCAGCTACTGATCTGGAAACTGGAGCTGCTGCCGTGGACGAACTCGGAGCTATTGTGGTCGGCCATTCAGTTGCTGTTTCAGACAGCCTGGGAGCTGTTGCCGAGGAGCGGGGAGCTGCTGAGGAGAGACGGGGTTTTGCTGCTGCTGTTAATGTAGGAGGAAATGCTGAGGAGAGGCGCACCGTGGTTGTTAGGCACGTTGATGAAGATGCAGTGGGGAGGGAGTCATGTTTAACTACCATTCCATTTATTCATATTTGGAAGTCTTATGTGCCTCCAAGAATCAAGTTCTTCATATGGGTTGCCTTTCATAATAGAGTGCCAACGCTTGACTTCTTAGCTAGACGTTTAATCATTCAACATGAGAATGATAAATGTTCTTTGTGTGATGTGGAGGAAACACAAGTTCATTTATTTATTCATTGCCGTTTCGCTAGAGAGGTGTGCCATAGTATTCTTCAAAAACTTGATATCATGTGGGTTTTCCCAAACTCTTTTATTGATTTCTACAGGCAATGGTTAGAGATTGTTCCAAAGGGTCAGTTTTTTGAATTATGGCGGATGCTATGGTCTGACAGTGTGGGAGATTTGGAAGCATCGGAATAATCGTATCTTTCAAGGGAAAACCGGTTCTAGTATGGATGTCACGTACAACTGCCTCTCGAAAGTAGTTTTTTTATTTAAATGTAAGAGTAGGAGTTTTCCGTATTCAGGTTTGGATTTTTTCAGAAATCCTTACAGTATTCTTTTCGAGATGTAACCTTTTAACCTTCTCTCTTAGTCGTAGCCTCTAGTGTGCCATCTAGTATGTGCCACTTCTTGTGCGAAAGCTTGGAGTTTAAGGTTTTCCCTCCTTTGGGGGTTTTTTAATATAATTTGATTCATCAAAAAAAAAAATTAAGATGATCATTTTGTAAAACGTGTAACATGTAATATAATAAAATGATATAAATATAAAATTAGACTTCATTTAATGAATTTTGTTAATTAAGTATTATATGGAAATTAAGATTCTTGATAATTAGGGTGGAACAGAGGGAGTATATGAAAACATAACTAGTTTACCAAATTGTTTATTAAATTCAGACCCGAGTTTCGACCAAAAGTCTGAATTTCAAAATTATGACCCTGATCCTGATCCCGATTCGACTCCCAAGTTTGATCTGATTTTAGAATGTGACCCCAATCTAAGTTTTGATTCCAACACAAGCACCTATTATATTTAGATTCTTATCCATATTAAGGTTCAGACTCCAACCCAGGTCTCAACTGTGACTTCTAATCCCGACCCCTCTTACTTATGACTTTGTTTCTCGACCCCAACTTTGATTCATGACCCTAACCCCAACATAAAACCCGAAGTTTCGATCTCAACTCTGGTTCTAATCCCAACTCAACTCCCGACCCTCACTCTAATCATGAGTCCTAATCCTTACCCAATCTTAACCCTAACCTAACCCCGAGTCCCAATCCAACATGACTTTTAACCCCGATTCTAGCCCTGACGCCGAATCTTGACCCTAACACTAATCCTGACTCTCGACCTTAAATCCCAATCCTTAGCTGAGTATCGACGAGCACCAGTCGTAACCTTAATATTTATTGACCTTGGCTTACAAATCCGATCTGAGTCATGACTCTAATTTGAGTGTGGACCCAATTGTGACTTGAACGGAACCCGAGTTCCAATCTAACTCTTACTCCGATAACTACTCTGACAAGAATGGACGAACCGTACTAGAAGTATTAGATCATATTGAATCTCATAAATGTAGGAATAGAGTTTGAATAAACTACTCTTCGAGTGGTTAATTCCAACTAATACACTAAGACATAGCATGTATAAAGAGGGGTCTTAGTAAGGTATAAACCAATTCATTCTTTTATAATATATCCACATTATTCATGTACTGAAAACTAACTTATACATAAGAGTTTATTCGAACCAAGGAGGTTCGAATCATTCTGACCTATTATGTTTCACAGGTCGAACCAAGAAGGTTAAAGAGATCGGATCCAGTTTCACTAGAACAATCACCAATAATACCTATACATATTATTCATTTTATCCACCTATTAATTTACTCCTATTTGTCTCACAATATAGTTGATTTTAATATTGTATGGACTAAAAATAACAGTTAAGTAAAATAAATGCAAATACTTAAAATAAATGGTTAACGTCACCATATAACACAACCTTTTGAATTTTTTTTCGATTTAAATACAAACTATAAAACATTTCAACTAATAGCACAACTTTCTATCATGTGGCATATAAAGCATAAATGTCTAAAACGACGTCGTTTTAGTCATTCGTACGACCAAAAACGACGTCATTTTAACAAAAAAAAGCAACACATAAAATGCATAACGTGTTATAGAATGAAAAGTTTGGAAAGGTTGTGCTAACGGATGAAACACTTTTTAGTTTGTGCTTAAATAAAGAAAAGGTGAAAGGTTGTGTTATATGGTGACGTTAACCCTAAAATAAATGAAAACAATACTAAGAAGTCAAGGATAAACACCTTTTCATATACTTCATTAGCTCAAGGATTATAAACATTCATGCCAATTGAAATTTGAGCTACTCTAAACCTCCAATCTTGCACTCTCAAATCATAGACTAAAAACACTCTAATTTAATCAACTTTTAATCATCTAATTCAGTTTCGTGTTATCATACAATTAATATAATCAATTGAATTTGAATTATTAAGTAATCCCTACTGAACACTTAATCGTTAAATCATTCTCATGTTATTAATTTTAAAGCTCCTGTTTATCAGTCTATCTTAAACTATCTCTCTCAAGTCTAATCAAGATATAAATCACATTCAATTGGCCAAATCAAACATAAGTAATAAGCATTATAAACAAGACACAGTTGTCACTAAACCATAATAAAATAATGAAAAAGCATAATCTAAGTGTTAATCTTCAAAAGGATTTAATTATACATAATAATAAAAGCACAACAAGAATGTCGTCTTCGTCTTCATCCTTCGTTCCTTTATTCCGCTGATGTTCTTATTAATAGTGGAAAATTAACACAAAAATAAACTAAAATCGAACAGTTGACACTCACTAAGCAAAACCTTTTTTAAATGATACCCAATTGCTCGAATGAATTGAGCTCGACTAATACTATGTAAACTAAAAAGTAATGAAACTAGCCTAATTAACTCTTATGTTATGAGCTTTTGTCTTGCTTGTATAGTGCTTTTATGTTTTGATTAGGGTTTGCTCCTTTTCCATGTGTTTTTTTTTCGGAGTTATTATTTAATTTAAACATTTCCGTATGGAAAACAGTGTCAAAACACGTAAAAAAATTGCAAAAAGATAATAAAACAAACTGCACTTTTATGCATAGTTTTGCATGTTTGTGTATTTCAATTTTAATGTCTTGCACGTTCGTGCCAGGCTATACAAAAACTCTCCCACTTGATCTCCCTTGGCTGCACGTTCTTGCACATTCGTGCAAACTTGACTACTGCATGACCACCAACTTCAAAACTTCATAACTCAATGTAGACACCTCCAAATGAGTTTTTTTTATTCTTTGTAAAGATTAAGATATCTAATTTATATCTTATAAAGAACATTATCTCACTAGAAATATTAAAAAATGACCACTGAATGGAAAGTGGCAAAATCTCGGCGTCTATTTCTTCAAAACTTCGCAATTTTTTTAGCAATATTTAAATTCTGATCCCAATAGCTAGCATAAAGGCTAAAAACACACAAAGTACACTGGCATTGGGCCTAAAATGCTAAAAAAACAATTACAAAAAACCCTAAATAAACACGAATACGAGATAATTGCACTAAAACAACATCGAAAAATAGAAGTAATTCTACTCCCATCATATATGATTAATAGACTTTGTATGTATAGCCTCATAATGTAGTTTTGATTATTGTACATAGATAGATAGCCTCTGAGGAAATTAAAACAAACAAAAAATTTAAAACTAGCTATTTCAACTCGTCAATTTTAAAATCATCACTGATTAAGTATATGCATTGTAGTTTAAACTTATTACTTTCTTTTGCTTGGATCTGAATTTTAGAATGTTATATAATTCACGTTTAATATGACAAAGTAATACTTCCAAAAACATTGGTAAGAACCTGTAATATAAACAATTCAAGGTCAATATTTCTCCAAAAATTCTTTTTTCGATTATGAAAGTAATCATTAAATCACTTCAATTAATTTACCTTAGGAGTTATACAAAAAGTGCATGCAGTCAAGTCGCTGTCACGATCCGATTTCCACCCGAAACTCGAGCCGAGACCAGCCCTAGAGAATGGGAGTGGTTGCTCCGAAACCCGTAGTAAGTCTAAAACTCTTTATTAATTTTTCGCGTTTAAAACATAAAAAGGCTTTCAACCTTGTTGCAAAAACACTTTAAACCTTTATTAAAAACACGATCGTAAACTGTGATTGTATCTCTAGACATCAGGGCACAATTGTCATTTCCAATAACATATTAGCCCTGTCCAGATACAATGCCACAATACAAAAATTGGGTCTTAAGACCGTGATTGTATTTTAAGAAAAGAGAGCGCAAATATCAATTTCATATGACGTACCTGCTCTGTTTCCAATACAATCCTAAAATGCTAAAATCATGAAACCAGTGTATTTCTTAAACAACTGGGCAAAGCATTTTTAAAAACATGCAGCTTTTCAATCATATACATATACATTAGTTTAAATTAGAGTATATCAAAATAAGTTTGAACTACTGTAAACAGAAAGACAGACTTCCCGGTACCCAACTACTTGCAGCTCTAGAGGTATGGTTGACATTGACTTCCATAATTATTATGGAAGTCCGACCTCGTACTTGATTACCTGAAAGGTGAATATTGGGGGGGTCATAAATATAACATTTCTGAGTGAGTTCACAATTTTACAATTGAATATTCAAACCGCATATATATAAAATATTTGTATATATAAAATATTACCATTTACTGATTCAGATGAAGCCTTACAAGGTAGACTATTATATAGGTCTCAACCTACACAACATGGGCCTTAGACTGTAAACTGAATCACTATCGTCTAAGTCGGGTGTCTAGACCGTAACCGTTAAACTACTATCATAGTGTTACCTATTACCGTAACCGTTCAGCCGTCTCAAACTGTTAAATCAGGGTCCCTAGCACTTCCAACATCCAGTGACTTAACTAACCTCTATGTTAGAAACAAACTCATAATTAGCATACTACTGGTGATCACACAGTCCTATTGAAAATCAGTAGGAAGTATGTTCCAATTGATCTTTCATAGTTAATATATACTAGTGCGATTTGTTATTTAAAATTATGTCATTAGCGACAGATTAATTTTTCCAACGCTAAATGGCCAACATCCGTCGCTAAGTTCCTTGTCGCTTAATTATTTAGCGACAGAAAAAATATTAGCGACGAAATTTTAAAAATTTAGCGCCGGATTAAATCGTAAAATAAATTATATTATTTAATTTACTGCCCACTGTCATCCACCCACCCACGACAAGTCACCCACCGTCACTACCCTATGATTTTTGCAAATTTTCAAGTAGGTCACCCATCCCTCCATTGCCCCAACTCAATCCTCTTTAACCCTGAAGTTCCCTCAGGCGTACCTCTATCTTAACCAACTCTGATTATTTTTCAATATCTATATATATTATATTTAAATATAACTAAAAAGAATAAATATTTACTCCCGCATAGTAAAATAATTTTTTTTCATAATAATTTTTTTTAAATAAATATTCATTATTTTTAGAATATTTTTTAGTAGTGGGTTAAAACACTTTCTAGTAGTGGGTGTTACAGTCGTGTTATATGATGAATATAACATGTAAATTTTTAAAGTTGTCAAAATAATATGAATGTAGTGATTAGTAAAATATAAATTATTATAGTATTATTTTTATTTATTATTGAATTATACTACGTTTTATTATTAATTTAAGAATATCAAATTAAAAATTGAAGGTATGTATATTTTGATTTTTCGGTTTGGTACACTTTTTTAGTATCGATATCTATTTAAGATTCAAAACTGAACCAATTAAATTTTTGGTTCGATTCAAAAAATATTAGTAATCAACAAATATTGTCTATTTTTGCCTATTTTTAGTAAACCACAATTTTTATAATTAATCTTCTTATATTGTCTTTATTTAAGATTTACTATTTACTGTTACAGTATTATTTTAAGAACGTGACCTATTCATTATATTTAACAATGATATTTTTTTTTGTCATAGGCTAAATTTCCATTAATAATAATAAAAATACAATAAATGAATGGTTCTTCAACAGATTAAAAAAATTATTCTACAATAATTATAAGAGGTGTAAATGCAGCTGTAAATACAGTCATCGATTAAGGCTTTGCAAACCACCAAA
Organism: Mercurialis annua; assembly: GCF_937616625.2. NCBI lineage: Eukaryota > Viridiplantae > Streptophyta > Magnoliopsida > Malpighiales > Euphorbiaceae > Mercurialis > Mercurialis annua. The sequence continues at coordinate 12,302,605 of NC_065570.1, forward strand.
CGGGTCACCCAATACATTTATGGTTCAAACGTTAAAAATATGATTTTAAAGCCGCTCTATTTTTGAAACTTCAAGTCTTATCTTCAAGATGAATCCAAAAATAAGATCTAATAAAACACAAACACAACACTAAAGAACATATTAGAAAAAAGCAACTACAAAGACTTTATTTTTTAAGTTGAGGATTTAGATCCGATCAAAAAGCTTTTAACTTTTGTAATCTGAGTAAAGATCTGTCAAATCGACTAACGAAAAAAAAAAAGAAAAACATCATTAACTGACACTACTATAAAACTCATTTTAGCAACGGATTTTTTCGTCGTTAAAGGCTGAAATCCGTCTGTAAATTAAGTTTTCCGTTGGTAAAAGGTTAAAATCCGTCGTTAAATCAAAAAAATTTCATCTGTAATTTTCTATTTTCTACTAGTGTGATTTTTGAAGAAAACCACTAGTTAAAATGAGAAGGTGGTTTTTCGGCCACCAAAACCACCTTTATGGTTCTTTATCCATCTAAAATGAAAGGATGTTCTTTATTGGACAATAACTAAATATTACTAAAAATAGAGATTAAAAGAATGGAGGAGGTGGTTTCCCGACCAAAGGCCAAAACCACCTCCTCAAAACTATGATTTTTGATTTAGATTTTTTAGAGAGTTGAGAGATTTTTTTTTATAGAGAGAGAAGGATTTCAGTTCAATGCTGTCCTTTCTTACAAACTACGCTATTAAAATCAGCATGACTCCGAAATTCAAGGGATATAAATATCTCACATCATCACATGCCTAAAGACTTAGAAAAACTGAAATGGATATATCAAAAATTCCAACCTGTAGCCTTTGCATTTCGATAAATTAATAACTTAAAGACGAAAAATTATTATTCTTGAAAAAATGAAATATTTTCATTATAAAAAAATGAGATATTTTTCTTAATATCCAATTAATAATTTAATATCAAAGATAACAGTAACTTAGTTGCAGAGTCAACTAGCTAGAAGTTGGAAGGTCTTCGCTACACTTCCAGATATCCATGAAATGCTTATATATGTCTTTCATCCTTTATGGCATTTATTTCATGCATGTGAAGATACAGCTAAATTATTTGGTGTGCAATAACTTTGAAATACATCTCCCACATTCATAAATAAATATATGTAGGTCTTGTTTTAAATACGTACTATTCCTTCCGTTCCAAAATAATATCCCCTCCGGTACATAATATTTGTCGCATTTGACTTTTTTTCGTCCATAATATTTGTCATGTTAGAATATCAAAAGAGCATTAATTAATTGCTATTTTTTTCATATTTGTCCCCCATTAATTTATTAAAATAATACAATAAACATATAAAAATGATAGTCATAAATATAAGCAAGTTTCAATGTAGGGTTAATTTAGTAAAAGTGTTTATAAATTAAAACATATTAATTGTTTTTTTAATGTGTTAAAGCCAAAAAGACAACAAATATTATAGACCGGAGGGAGTAGTCCATTTTTTTTCCTTTTCATACAGTTTAAGAAATACAATTAATGTTCTAACTTTTTATAGTTTTATTTTCATTTTTTCATCATATCCTTATTAAATATGACGATTAATTTATTTTTTACGCTAATAGCATTAAATGGTAAACTTTAAATAAGGGTAATATGAAAAAATCAACCTCCAAAATTGTGGTCTAATAGGAACATGGACAACTATTTGGAACAAAAAGAAAAAAAAAGTGGACGATTATTTTGGGACGGAAGGAGTATATGTTAATTGTGTAAATTAAAAAAACTAAAATTTATAAATAGTTTATAAATTATTCATCAATACGAGTTTGATTTGAAACTTTTGTAGGTTCACTAGCACTTTCACTAGCCTCGTGACCTAAAATGTCACCTTATAGTATTTCAGAGCTATCCTTTTAAGAAGAAAGTTGATTATCATAGTCTTCTTTATATTTTATGTATGATTCTTCTTGAAGTTTTTCAGCTCTTTCTTTAGTCAAGTCAAATTTTGCAACTCCTTTGGCTAGATAAACTTACTTCGACATTTGAGACACCAATGACTTTGTATTCTCGTTATGTTGAACCAAGAATTTTTCCTTTCGTTCCTTTTGGGGAACTAAAGCTTTTTCTTTTACCTTTTCATAAACCTTTTTAGATTTTATCAGTTCTTTTGAACTCGCATCTTCACTTCCCCTTTGACACTCTGAGATAAAATGGCCAAGTTGCTTGCACCGCCAACAAAGACTATACTTTGAATCCTTCATTTTTTATTCGTCCTTTTAGGACCAGAGCTTACGCTCTCATCATTCTCTTCATTTTCTCGTTTCGCATGGCACTTCTTTCTTGTATGCCCTTCCTTTTTACAAATTCAGCATAACTTGTTTTTGGCAGCAGGATCTATCTACAGTATCATAAAGTCCACGAAAAAGAGAATTAACTATCACATTTTTATCATATGCAATATATTTAATAGAAAACTTGTAATAACTAAACCATTCTTGCAACCTCAAGAGTTTAACTTGTCTAGCTTTTCTGAAGTTCAAATTATTAAACCTTTTAACACAAGTTGTATCTGTTTTAAGAATAAACCTTTTGGTGCTATAAGAAGAGATTAAAAAGCTTTCATTCCGTTTTTTTGCCGCCAATACTTCTTTTTCATGAATTGGATAATTTAATTTTGCACCCTTAAAAGTTCTAGATCAATACTTATAAATAGGTTCAGGTTTTCTCCCTCTGATTCTAAGGACTACACCCCAACTTTTATATGAAGCATCTGCCTCTAACACTAACTCATCTATATCTAAGGGTAAATTTAAACATGACTTTTTTTTCTTTTACCTGTTGTACAACTAGAGTGTCTTCTTCATTTCAATACTAAGAAGTTTTATTTGAAGATTCCCTAAATATCCTTTCTAAGTATTTGGACAAATCTTTCACGAATTGTCTTATATAGTTAACCAGACCACTAAATCTTCCTATCTTCCAATTCATTAGGAAAATTGATAATTTTTTCAGAGATATGACTTTGTAGCCATATTTTTCCTTTTGCTATTTCTATCCCTAGAAATTTTATCTTTTCCTTAAACCATTCTATCTTTCTTTCAGGTAGAATCATTCCTTCCTTTTAAACAATATCAGTCACTTGTTCAAGGTGACTCATGTGTTCAGCTTCATTATTGCTATAAACTAACACATCGTCTATAGAGACCACATAAAATTTCTTTAATGCCTAAAAAGCATTATCCATTTTGGGTTAAAATATGTCTGAAGCATTTTTCAAACCGAAAGACAATACTAATCATTAATACATTCCTTGAGGAGCATTGAATGCTGTTAATGGTATAAAGTCTTCCTTCATTTTTTCTTGCCAATAACTGCTCTATAAATCAAATTTAGAAAAAAATGACGGTTTTTTAAGACTTAACCTGTCAATTACATCTCCGGCTGTAGAATCTTATAGCCATCATCTTTGGTCATTTGGTTTACCTGACGATAGTCTATATACATTTGTGATTTTCCATGCACTTGTTCGGCATGAATAATTACAATAAAAGTTGGACTAGAATGTGGACTTTCACTATTTCTAATCAAGCATTTTTCGAGCAAATCAGGATTCTGTTTACCAATTTCCTCTATCATTTCTTCAGAATAAGTTATATTTTTTGATCTGATGATAGTATGAGGATTTTTCAGTTGTAGTTTAAATTTTATACCAATTAAAACTCATAACTAAAATGGTCTTCACTAAAGTTATCAGTTAATTTGTTTAGAAACTTATCCTATTTGTTTCCTCCAAGCTGTATGCTTCTTAAAATAAGTTTTTCTATTACATTTTGTGTTTGACACAAATTCTCATGCCAATTGGTATCATTAGAATTTTTTATCCAAATAAACAATCAATCCATGACTCACTACATTGTGCTCGCACTCTGTATGCTGGCTCACAAGGTATAGATCTACACAACTCTGAAATTTTCGCTGGATAAAAACCAAATTTGAATTTCAATTGTGGACTCGCAAGAGTTGTGATTTTGACACCTACAATTGAAATAAATACATCATCTTGCACAAACGGACAATTTTCTTTTTACCCTTTTAGGAAAGCATTTCCTAAAATGATATCCGCATCTAGTTCAAAAAAAAAATGCTAAAATCATATCAATAATGATTTTTTTTTCATTTATGATACACATGAAACTTTTGAGCATAATGTGTTACTAGGTTCACCTAACCTCCTGTCATGCATAAAACAATAGGTTCGGCCAATGGTTTCAACCATCATTATAATACATTAGGTCTAGCACTATTGATTGTTGCTTCTGTGTCAATTAATGCATGTAGACAATAATCATAATAACCTGAAAATTTGAATGTTAGTGAAATATAAGTGCTCAAATTGAATTTTTCCTGGCTAAAGATCTTTTGTGATGCCAATGGAATAGGTGATGTCATATTCCATATTTATACAAAAGGCATTGAACGATGATAAATTATTTGGATTTTTCGAACAAGCTCACTCTTAGAAAATAGCAAATTGCCGACAGAAAAATCTTGATTTAGGGACGGATTTCGACCTTTTACCGACGAAAATTGATTTAGCAATGGATTTTAGCCTTATACCGACGGAAATATCCGTTGCTAAAGGACTGTTTTCTAGTAGTGAAATATTATTACATGTCGCATTAATCTTATACTTTTATGGCCTTCTTCTTCATATGCATAAATAGTCAGACTTACTTCTTTGTAGCCTATAATTCTCCTATTATTAGATGATTGTCCATCCTCTTCTTTTATCAATGTTCTAGTAATTTCTATCCTATTTTCTGCTGCACTGGAAACTGATCTTCTAGGTAGTTGGTCTAATATTGTAGCATTAAGCATGTTCCTAGTGGATAATAATCTCTAGAGAATAGGATCAGAGATTTTAAAACTCCTCATAGGCTCTTCCAGATTCAGAATAATGTCTTTTCCCCTTTGGGTTATCTGAGAAGATCTTATTTATTTTGAAGATTCAACTGAATTTGTATGCACCCAAGTCTTGGGCCAACTAAGTTCTACAAGGTTTATTTCTTTCCTATTGAATCGCTTATAGTTATATGAACCTTCTTCAAACAATTCTGTTACTTTAGAAATGTTCCTCACTTCTGAATTTGTCGTGTTGATAAGTATAAAGACAATCATAGTGTGATACGCCAAATACTTGGTCTGAGAACGCATTCTATTCATCTTAGAGGATTTTATCCTAAAAGTTAATGAATTTTTCAAACATTTATCAGTTAAGCCATCAAATAATTTGGATACCTTTGAAACCAAACTGGACCATTTGCTAGGTTAGTCTGAATACCAAATTCCTTCCATTTTCTGTTTAGAACTGCTGCCATCACAGGACTGTCCATTGGGATGTTAAACAAAAGGACTGACACTTGGACTAAACCAACGTGGATGTATTTGTATTCACCTTTAGACTTGTTGATCATTTCTCTAATTTTGGTAAGTGTACTTAGAGAAACATCCAACGTTTCTAATTCTGTGCTAAAAAGCTGAGATGTGGACTCAGATTATAAGACATTTAATATTGATTTGAAGCTAAATCTAGACTTACTATAAATAGAATTGATGTATACCTTTAGGAAGTTTTCGTTCTAAACAGTTTCTAGATCGATCCTTCTACTGAAAAGATTCTTCATGCACCAGAGTAGTATCAAGTAAAACTAACTCATCATCCATGTCAGCTCCTGAAGTGTTCATCATGAGTAATTGAGTTGTCCATAAACTAGATTCGTTATTATTAGTTGCATATTCAAAAACTACTTCATAAATTGTTCTATTTCAGAGTTTATATTAGAAAATTCTTCTTAATCTATTGGCTCGCATGCTAGACTCTCATTTTCAAAGAATACTCTTATAAGATTTTCTCTTCGCTTATTCTTTTGAGGACAAGTATCAGCTTTATGACACTTAGGGCCACACACCCAACAACGAGAACAGTTACTCAAAGGTTTTCCCTTAGGACATTTAGGTTCTTTACCATATATTTTTGGATGCATCTATCCTATCTTACTCTCTAAGGTTATTTCTTTTTCTAATAAACCTACTTGGTCTATCAGACTTTCTCTTTTCCTCTCTATCTCTTTTGGATATTTTTCTCTTTTTATATCCTTTGAATATATTTTTTTATTAAAAAATATATTGTCCTAGATTTTTCTTCTATTCTAGAAGAATATACATACCTACCTGGAACATATTCAATTTGAGAACAACAACTCTTGTTTAAAAAAAGAAGACATTTTGCGTCGTGCCTTACATGGAGTTTAGGGCATGATTTTCTCATAGCATATCTCATAGTTTATATCATTTCTCCTAAACCATCGACCACTTTGTCTTCATTTAGGAGAAGTTGAAATGCAATCTTTACTACTTCTGGTCAAGGATTCGAGAGTTTAGCAAAAAATAATTCTAACATGTAATTTTTGGGCTGCCAAGTAAGTTGAAATGCAATCTTTGCTACTTCTGGTCAAGGATCTGGGATTTTACCGAAAAATACTTCTGACATGTAATTTTGGACTGCAAGTCTAAAATATAATAATATTTTTGAAATTCACAAGCAAAAAATAGCACATTCTACAAATTTGTATATAGTTTCATTAAAACCATAAAAAGTTGTTCTTTTTCTAATGAATCTGTAGACAACGAGAAACCAAAAATTTCGCTTTTTAAGGCATCTCCCACTATAGCTAATACTGCATTTGCAAACACTTTTTTTTAACAGTTTATTTTTTATTGGAGTGTGGCTTATTAATGATTCCCACAATTGCATAATTCATAGACACCTCTAGAAGTGTAACCACCTGATTTGACCATAAATTTAATCATAGTAATTCACTCATCTATTTTTTCAGACGCATGTTTTTCATAATTAAGTTCAGATATGCCGTTGGGCTAATTAACGGTCTCAAAGGATCATTCCTAGGTACACATTCTTTTTTATTCTATGAGGATAATTTGGTTTGTACATTGTTTTTCGTAGAGACTAACTCATTAAAAAGTTATGCCATCTATATGCAGAGGAGCTTCTTCTATCAAATCTAAGAATTTCTTACAGTCTTGAGCCAAATTATTATTATTCATGTTGGCTGCTTGCCGGATCTGTAATAAAAAGAACAATTGTTTTTTTGTAAGTTGAAGAATTTATTTTTCAGTTATTGGTCCTTATATCTTTTTTTAACTCTATTTCCCTTTCAATTGCATCTAACCTTTCTTTTATCAGTTTTCCTACTTCATTTGCGAAAGTAGATCTTTCTTCTAGTGAATCACCTAAAATTGTTTTTAAATGAAAAAAATTCAAGGAGTTGGTGCACTTCACTCTGCATGTTGTGTAGCGAAGTCGATTCTGAATTCTCAGTTGGATTACTCATTAAACTATCTTAGTTAAGCCTAATTTAATTAATTATTATTGAAACAACGTTATTTACACTATCTCAAAAGTTTATTTCCTTTTTATTTGAAAATATAAACTAAATTGGAAATAGTTCTTTCTTTTTGAACTTATTAGTATTGCTGTCTGAAAACTATAGCAATCAAACTTGCCTTTTTGATAGTTAAAAATCAGGCTGGTAACCTACAACCTGATGGTGACCTGCTAAAAAAGCGAGTTTGTAACTTTTTAACAAGTTCACAAACTAAATCGTAATAAAATTTCACACCAAATTTATAATAAACCCAATCATTATTACTATTTTATTGTTTTATACTATCAGTAGGAGTTGTATTTACCAATGTTTCTAAAACCGGACTGAAAAGCAAACCGACTTCATCGGGGATTTATGGTTCGACCGGTTCAACCGGGTTGGATCGGATTTTTTAATTTAATTAATATACATTATTTAAATTAAAAATATATATTATTTAAATAAAAGATATGATAAAATATTTAAATTAATATATTTTTTAAATTTTATTTGTGAAATATAATTATAAATTAACACTTTTTAAGAGTATATAAAATAATTATTTTTATGAAAGAAAAAAAGATTTTT